>NC_048598.1:116866007-116981486 GCF_003668045.3 Cricetulus griseus
GGCCGTGTTCCAAGTTTAATGCCACCTCGTGTTGTCGTACTACAAGAATTTTCTCCATAAAAACACCTACTCCCACCCCCAGAAAAGAAGTCAACACAAAACAAACTATTTATATCCACAAAACACAAAAGACAAAGAGAGAAAGTAAATGTCAGAGTGGGACAAATCAAGAAAGCTAGTATGGTAGACAGAGCTCAGGGTGTGGCAGGAAATATGGCAGTTGTCAGTAGAATCCCTGATTCCTGGGTTTCTTCTATGACAGTTTTCCATCACCTGAAATAAAGAGAGGAAAGGGTGTGGTGACATGTGATTTTAGTTCTTTTTTGTTTTGTTTTGTTTGTTTTCAAGACAGGATTTCTCTGTGTAGTCCTGGAACTCACTCTGTAGACCAGGCTTTGATTTTAGTTCTTATACAAAACAAAGAAACAAACAAAGCCAGGCATAGTGGCGCACACCTTTAATCCCAGCACTTGGGAGGCAGAGGCTGGTGAATCTGTGAGTTCAAAGTAGCTTGCTCTACCTATATACAGAGATAACACCCCATCTCAAAAGAAAGAAAGAAAGAAAGGAAGGAAGGAAGGAAGGAAGGAAGGAAGGAAGGAAGGAAGGAAGGAAGGAAGATGGGCTAACCTGGGAGACAGTTCAATCCCCAGAACCCACATTTTTAAAAAAAGCCAGATATCCTGGAGTACTCACAGGTTCAGAAGTAAGAAAGAAGAGAGACCCCCACTTCAGTGACATAGAAGGCAAGAACCATCTCTTGAAAGTTGTCCTCTGACTTCCACATATGTACTGTGGCATGCATGCACACACACACACTAGACACATACACACATCATACACACCACACACACACACATCACACACACACACCACACATCATGCATCTCTCTCTCTCTCTCTCTCTCTCTCTCTCCTCTCTCTCTCCTCTCTCTCTCTCACACACACAACACACACACACACATTATACACACACACACCACACACATCACGCATCTCTTTCTCTCTCTTGCTCTCTCTCTCTCTTACACACGCACGTACACACACACACACACACACACACACACACACACACACACACACACAAATAAATACATTACATAAAACATAAAACAGTAGGGCAATAGAGAGGGCATGCTGCTTTGCCACGGGTCCAGTTTTGGCTCACAGCACCACATCACACCTCACAGCCTAACTCTTCCCTGCCACTTTTCATCTCGGTTAGTTAGTCTTTTTTTGTTTGGGTTATTTTTTTTTTTTTTCGAGACAGGGTTTCTCTGTGGCTTTGGAGGCTGTCCTGGAACTACCTCTTGTAGACCAGGCTGGTCTCGAACTCACAGAGATCCACCTGCCTCTGCCTCCCGAGTGCTGGGACTAAAGGCATGTGCCACCACCACCAGCACTTTTCATCTTGGAATCATTGCTGTGCATCCTCTAACAACATCATCCTTCATACGGGGAACTTAGGTGATGTAACATTTAAAAAATATTCCATCCATAGCCTTGGGGTCACCCCACAACAAGCTGCAGACATTCTTTAAGTTTTGTTCTGGTTCCTTCTTGATCTTACCAGAAGAATCCAATATGTTCAGGAAGTGACAGACACCAAAACCACTCAAGCCCATACGGAGAGAGCACTTTCTGGGCCCAAAACGTAGTCTCTATTGGCATAAAGATAAACTATCACAACCAAAGAGGTCAGCCTATGTTATTAAATGGTTATGACTTCAGCATTAAAAAAATATTTCCTGGTAGCCAGGTGGTGGTGGCGCTCACCTTTAATCCCAGTACTTGGGAGGCAGAGGCAGATGGATCTCTGTGAGTTCAAGGCCAGCCTGGTCTACAAAGAGAGTTCCAGGACAGGCTCCAAAGCTACAGAGAAACCCTGTCTCAAAACAACAACAGCAAAAAAGTATTTCCTGGCATAATTGGCTCCCAAACCTAGCAGCCAAGGCAGCCCTAGCCTAGGCCATTCTTGAGACTGAGTAGTAGTTAGCATTAGAGTAGTAGATGGATTGGTGCCTTTCTTTCCTCTGAGTACTGATTTTGAGAAAGCAATTTTGATGATATAATGTCTGGCCTCATCATCTGCCACTTCCCATTCAGAACTCTGTCCCTTTTGCTATTGCTCTTTTTTTTCTTTTTCTTTCTTTCTTTTTTTTTAAAGATTTTATTTATTTATTATGTATACAGTCTTCTGCCTGCATGCCAGCTGAGGGTACCAGATCTCATTCAAGGTGGTTGTGAGCCACCATGCGGTTGCCGGGAATTGAACTCAGGACCTCTGGAAGAGCAGTCAGTGCTCTTAACCGCTGAGCCATCTATCTCTCCAGCCTGTTTTGTCTTTATTTAATAGGGTCTTATGAACCTCTAAGCAGCTGAGGATGACCCCGAATGCCTCATCCTCTTGCCTCTGCCTCCCAAGGGCTGAACCACAGTAAATAGTTTTTGTTTTGTTTTTGTGCTGCAGATTGAACCCAGGGTTTCATGCATGCCATGCAAGTGCTCTTCCAGCTGAGCTGAACCTCCAGTTCCTTTTGCTTTCTGTGTACAGTGTGTCCCTGGCCACCTGGCAGCCCCTGGCTCATCCATTCACATGTTCTCTTCTGGCTGTGTCTGTGGTTTCCCTGGCTGGGTGGGGAAAAGCAGTATAATCTCCCATGTCCCTCAGGCTGGCCATGTGGGCTCTCACCCTCTCCTGCTGCACCCCTCCCCTCCAAGCCCCTCTCATCTTCTTTATTACACATATTTGACATGTGGGGCAGTTTCCACTTGCAAAGCACAGCCAGTCCCCTGGCTGATTCCAGCACTGGGAATACCCAGGACAGAGCCAATAAAGTATGTGACTGGCAAGGACTTCTCACCAAATATCTGAAGGACACGGTGACCCCAGATGGAAGACATGTCTCTGAACTGACTAGACATGGGGCTCTTTAGCAATGAAAATGGACCAGACTGTGACCTGAGAAGCTATGAAACCTACGTGGGAAACAAGCCAGCAACTCACTCTACACCCGGGGGAAGAAACTAGAAAATGGCTTTTAGTTCAAACCGAATGCTTTGGTACCACTCTTACTCATTGAATGTTTCTCATTCAGCATTAGCTTTGACAAAAGAAAGTCTCTGGGACTTGAAACACATAGGCTCTCTGTTTAAAAAATGCAAACCACCACTATCATGGGAAAAGCAATGACCAGGACATAGGCAAAGCCTTGGTAACCATCAAATAATATTAAGAAACACAGGCAGAGAAAGACTGAAATAGAACCTTGGTGTGAGGCTCCTAAAGGAATAATTGTTGCAAGATACTTAGTTACACTGTGTAAAAGTGTGTCACAGTGATTGGCTTCATAAAAAGCTAAATGGCCAATAGCTAGGCAGGGAGACTAAGCGGGACTTCCAGGCAAAGAGAGGAACTAGGGGTAAAACTCGTTCCACAGAAGAGATTGGGGGGGGGAGTAGGTGGAGAGATGGCTCAGCAGTTAAGAGCACCCCCTGCTCTTCCAAAGGTATGGAGTTCAATTCCCAACAACCACATGGTGGCTCACAACCATCTGTAATGAGATCTGGTGCCCTCTTCTGGCATACAGACATACATGCAGGCACAACACTATACATGTAATAAATAAATAAATAAATAAATAAATAAATATTTTTTAAAAAAGAGAGAGAGAGATGCCAGGAGACACAGAACAAGTTGGAGGCACAAAATGAAAGAAAGGTAAAAAGCCACTCGGTAAACCTTAATTAAGGAATATGGATTAATTTCAGGTATAAGAGCTGTTTAGAAAAAACCCTAAGCTATAAACGAAGCTTTCATAATCAATAAGAAGTCTACGCATCATTATTTGAGAGCTGGCTGGCAGGACAAAGAAAGATTTGTAGGAACAATAGCACATACAACGGTATTTAGATAACAAGGAGATGTGTTGCTATTGTTTTCACTGTGGGAGATACAAAATGACCAAGGGATGGATTCTGGATTGAAACAGAAAGAAATAGTGCCTGGCCACCAAGAAGAATCTTCTTATGCATTCACTGTGTAATAAACAAATAAATAGCCGGATGTTGGTGGCGCACGCCTTTAATCCCAGCACTCGGGAGGCAGAGGCAGGGGGATCTCTCTGAGTTCGAGTCCAGCCTGGTCTACAAGAGCTAGTTCCAGGACAGCCTCCAAAGCCACACAGAAACCCTGTCTCGAGGAAAAAAAAAAACAAAACAAATGGGCTGGAGAGATGGCTCAGAGGTTAAGAGTACTGACTGCTCTTCCAGAGGTCCTGAGTTCAATTCCCAGCAACCACATGGTGGCTCACAACCATCTGTAATAAGATCTGGTGCCCTCCTCTGGTGTGCAGATATACATGGAAGCAGAATGTTGTATATATAATAAATAAATAAAATCTTTAAATATATATATATATATATATATATATATATATATATATACAGTTCTCCTCTACCCAGTATTTCAATTCTCATTGATAAATAAAGTACTGTTCCTCACCAGGATCTGTGCATTTCATGTGTTAATTCTAAATTAATATATTTGTACAAACAAGAGACTTTTTTTTATCAAGTCGCTCATTAAGAAAAAGAAAATTCTGGGACCTGGCACACCATAAGAGTGGCCTCTGATGACCTCTTTCTGGTGCTGCACCTTCAAAGAGTGTAGACTAAGGAAAAGTTGAATTTTTAGAATGGATAAAACACAGTAGTTCAGTGGATTTTGAAAAGCCTTTCTCAGTTGAGGAGCTCATTCCAAGTTGGCAGGAGGATCTATTCCATGTGGTCATTCAGAAAAGCAGGTTTTGTTTGGTTTTGTTTTTCCATCTTCTTCTAGGATACATTTCACTTGCATGCTCAAAGCTGGATCTCATGCAAGTTCTTGTTCTCAGTCAAGGAAAAAGGTAAAGCATTCTGGACTAGGCAAGCCAGTATCTTAAAACGTAGGAGTAGAGCCAGGTGTAGTGGCAGAGGCCTTTCTGAGTTCGAGGTCAGCCTGGTCTACAGAGTGAGTTTCAGGACAGCCAGGGGTACACAGAGAAACCCTATCTTGAAAAACAAAGAAACAACAGAAAAAATAAACCAAAAAAAACCCATCTCTTTTGTTCATACAGTGTAATGAAGTTATACAGTCACATCTCTGGCAAGGAGACAAGAGGCCCCTAATCCTCAGATGGACAACTACTGCCCCCAGTATAAATATGTACCTGTGGGGACTGGAGAGATGGATCATTGGTTAAGAGCACTGGCTGCTCTCCCAGAGAAACTGCACTTGGGAGGCAGATGCAGGCAGATCTCTGTAAGTTCAAGACCAGCCTGGTCTACAAGAGTGAGTTCCAGGACAGCCTCCAAAGCCACAGAGAAACCCTGTCTCGAAAAACCAAAAAAAAAAACAAAACAAAAAACCCAAGTTCAGTCTCAACCAGAGCTATGCCTAGCCACCTATCATGAGGTAAATTTTCTTTTCTTTCTTTTTTGTTTAAGATAGGGCCTTACCCCCCCTCTCTGACTCTCTCTCTCTCTCCCCCTTTACCCCCACCCTCTTCTCTGCTTCTGCCCCCTTTCCTCTTTGTCCCCTCACCCCTTCCTCCAGTAAACTCCACATAGGTTTGTTGGAAATATATATATATATATATATATATATATATATATATATATATATATATATGGCCTTACATGGTGTAAACTGGCACTCATCATGACTGAGATTGGCCTGGAATTCCTGATCCTCTACCTCCTAAATGCTGGGACTGCAGGTTTGCTCCACCACTCAGGTTAGAGGTGAATTTTCTAGTGTTTTCTCCAACTAAAAGAGCAGGAACCGGCACAAGGGCTTCCTAGACTTAACCTTTCTTTTGCATGAAAATTTGACTTCCCTTTGGAATGTGTGGCCCAGCTTTACTTTGGATCTCCTCGGTGTTGGGATTACCATATACCATTACACCCAGCTTATGTTATACAGAGGATCAAACACAGGGCTTTTAGCACACTAGACAGGCCTTCAACCAGCGGACATTCCCAGCCCTAAAGCCTGCTCCTTAAGAACAGAGTCAGAACTCAGTTCCGTGTGAGGGCACTGAGTGGGGAAGACTAGGAGCCCCACAACTGTTTTCCAATAGCTAACCAGACTTTTAAAAGACTCATCAGGTCACAGCTCTATTTATATACCCTGGGGACATTTCCTTAGGAGAACTGTCCCCATGTTCCCTCGTGCCTTCCCTCCCCACCCCCACCTTCATCCCATCTAGTTGACTTGCTGGAAGCTTTCCAAAAAAAAAAAAAAAAAAAAAAAAAAAAAAAAAGCTTTTGTTCCCAGGCAGAAGAACTTCTTGTCCTCAGGCCAGGGCCCAGGACCCAGCTTCCCTGTCCTCTCCCTTCTCCCACTGCCGGGTGAAGTCAGGCCAAGGCTGGGTGAAGAGTTCACAGGGTGTGGGTATTCTGCACTGGAACAAGGAGTCCTCTTTTTGTTGTTGCTCTTTGTGTCATTTCCAGACAGATAGGAAGTAAAAAATAGTAAACATTCCTGGGCTCTAGACAACAGCTGAGAAGGGTGTGGAAACTCACACCGAGGCCCCACCTTTAGGGCAGCAGGTAGGAAATAGGTCAGGTTTATTTGACAAAGCCTGAGATCTGTGGAACCAACAGCCCCCCACCCTCCCTACACCATCCCTTCACCCTTGCCCCCACCCCCACCCATGGCTGGGATGGGACCCAATGCAACCCCATTGTTTCGGCTCTCCCAATCCGTGCCAGCCAGCGTGACTCAATGCAACCCCATTGTTTCGGCTCTCCCAATCCGTGCCAGCTGTTGCCTTCCCTGTGCATAGGCATGCTCCTTTCAGGTCATAAAAGCCACTGTCCCTCGGGAGTGAGAGTGGCCAGTCGAGTACAGTTACATGACTCGTTCATGTCCTGAAAAGATAAACCCTCCCCTGCCCCTGTTGAGGCACAGAGTTGGGGGTGGGGGTGGGGGGGTGGGGGTGGGGACACTGCTCTCTAGGATGCAGACATGAAAAGCTTTCTTAGCCACTGGAGAGGTGGCTCAGAGGTTAAGAGCACTGGCTGCTCTTCCAGAGGTCCTGAGTTTAATCCCTGGCAACCACATGGTGGCTCACAACCATCTATAATGACATCTGGTGCCCTCTTCTGGCCTGCAGGTAGAACACATTTTAACACCTCCACTCCACTTACTAGTGGCTGAGGTAGGGGAGGAGGAGGAAGAAAAGCAGGTAGGGGCACAGGGCTACCCTCCTTGAGTGTGGAAGATAATGAAATTGCTTTTCTAGGAGATTCCTGGGCTCTGCAGACATCTTTTATTGGCACTTCCACACAGTTCAGTAATCTGGGACCCCATGTAAAACCTTGGTCCCTTCCACTTCTTCCTGTTGAGACCCCATTGCTCTTCCAGGAGGCCCTCAGAGGACAACTTGGAGGTGTCAGCTCTTGTAGTGCAAAGTTTTACTGTTTTTACTCTTTGGCCTTTTGGGTTGTGGACGCCACCCAGCTCCCAAGTAAATCACACATGGAGATTTATTCTTAGTTATGAATGCCCAGCCTTAGCTTGGCTTGTTGCTAGCCAGCTTTTCTTTTCTTAAATTATCCCTACTACCTTTTGCCTCTGGGCTTTTTCCTTTTCTTCTCTGTATCTTACTTTCACTCTTACTCTGTGGCTGGGTGGCTGGCCCCTGATGTCCTCTTCCCCTGTTCTCTTGCTGCTTTATTTATACCCCTGCCTGGCAGCCCCACCCAGCCTTTCTCCTGCCTCACTATTGTCTGCTCACCTCTTTATTAGACCATCAGGTGTTTTAGACAGGAAAGACTCACAGCTTCACAGAGCTAAACAAATGCAGCATAAACAAAAGTCACACCTTAAAATAGCATTCCCCTACAAGTTCTCTCCTTCTATTGAAGGGACCAACTCCACATTTCGGCAGCCATGGCAGCCTAACACGTGCTTGTCTGACCTTGCCTTGGTCACTAGGAGGTCAAATGCCTGTCTCATGGCAAGGAACCAATCAGAAGTTAGCTGGTGGTGCTATGCTTTGCGGCTCTGGGTGTGCTTTACGGACAAGTGCACAGCAATGACTCGAAGAGCATAGCAACAGCACTGGGAGGGCCTATGGGCCATAACAACCAGTTGACCATTCAACACAGGGCAAGTCCTCCAAGCCTGGAGGCACACCAATCCTGAGCCTGTGCATACCCCTAGACACTCCCCTTTCGCTGCCCTATAAGATCTCTATGTCGTGGCTTAGCGCTGTCTTTCCTAGCCATTCACCATGGTGGATGGATGAAAGGCCCGAGCTAACATGGGGTTAGTTTGTTAAACAACTGCAATAAAACCTTTTGCTGTTTACATCAAGCTTTTGACTCTGCCTGTTGATTGGGGTCATCCTGGTCCTGGGCTGAGATCCTGGGAGCCTGAGGCCTCCATGGGTCTTTCACTATGTTGTAGGCCACGAGGAACAACTCAGGTCATCAGCCTTGGAAGCTGAAATCTTCAGCTGCTGAGCCATCTGGCTGCACGTCCCCCTTTTATGTGTGTGTGTATGTGTGTATGTGTGTGTGTGTGTGTGTGTGTGTGTATGTGTGTGTGTGTGTGTTTGTTTGTGTTCGTGTATGTGCAGATGTGCATGGTTGTGGACTCCAGAGGCCAACCTTGGGTCTCATATGAAAGATTAATTTCTACCTTGTTTTTGTTTTCTAAGATGGGGTTTCTCTGTGTAGCTCTGTCCTGGAGCTCCTGTATGTAGACCAGGCTGACCTCAAATCTATCTTGTTTTCTGGAACAGGGTCTTCCAATGGGACCCAGACTTGCCAGATTTTAAGCCAGCTGGCAAGCAAGCCCTGGGAGTCTCCACCTCCCCAGGACTGTGATTATAATTCATGCCACCTTGCTTTTTTTTATTCTGGAGATCAAACTCAGGTTCTCCTGCATGCTGATTGAGCTGTTTCCCCAAGCTCCCACCACATGCTTTTGTCTCTTACTGTTCAGTGACCCATCCCCTCAGCACTGGAATTACAAATACTTGCCCCATGCCAAGCTTTTTCACGTGGGTTCAGGTGACTGGGCTTGGTCCTCCCCAGAGCTCCTGTTCACATCCTGGCTAGCTGAGGTCCCCACGTGCTGTGGTGCTGGCCAATGACTGAAATCCTTATTACGGAAAACAAAACAAACTAACTCAGAGGACAAGGTCATGTGTGAGTGGGGGCTACCAGAAACTAAATGAGGCCAGGAAGCTTCTCTCCTGGGCTCAGCATGGGGACTGTGACCCTACTGAGGGCTTGGCTTCAGAACTCTGGCCTTCGGAATAATAAGGTAGTTTGTTTCTGTTGGGCTACCACTTCTTGCCCATGGTACTTTGGTCTGACCACTCTAGGAATCCACTATAGCCATAGAGACATTACACTTTCTTCCTCATTTGTTCTTCAATCACTGAGCCACTTGAGCAGTCCCCGGAGAGGACAGGAAGGGATTGTGAGTTCCTGCCATGGCCAGCACCAGCTTGTCACTGTGAGTAGCCATCTCAGAAGAAGGTCCTCCAGTCCTAGATGAGCTTTCAGGGAACTAAAACCCCAGCTGACATTTTCACCACCGCCTCATTTTCACTGAGCAAGAACATCCTGGAAGCCATTCCCTGGGTCCTGGCTGATAGAAACTGAAGGGACCAGCTCCCCATTTTGGCAGCCATGACAGCCTAACACGTGCTTGCCTGACCTTTCCTTGGTCACTAGGAGCTCAGATACCTGTCTCGTGGCAAGGAACCAATCAGAAGTTAGCTGGTGGTGCTATGCTTTATGGCTCTGGGTGTGCTTTACAGACAAGTGCACAGCAATGATGTGCAGAGCATAGCAACCACCCTGGGAGGGCCTATGGGCCATAACAACCAGTTGACCAATCAACACAGGGCAAACCCTCCAAGCCTGGAGGCACACCAATCCTGAGCCTGTGTGTACCCCTAGACACTCCCCTTACGCTGCCCTATAAGATCTCTGTCCCGGGGTTTCTCGGAGTCTTTCCCCAGCCATCCACCATGGTGGGTGGATGAAAGGCCCGAGCTAATGGGGTTAGCTTGTCAAACAACTACAATAAAGCCTCTTGCTGTTTGCATCAAGCTTTTGACTCCGCCTGATGATTGGGGTTGCCGTGGTCCTGGGGGCCTGAGCCTACGGGGGGGGGGGTCTTTCAAAACCACGAGATACTACAGGATTATTACTGTCTTTACTCTTTTGTTGTTGCTTGTTGTATTCGAGACAGGGTCTCACTGTAGCTCTGGCTGTCCTGGAACTCTATGTGTAGACCAGGCTGGCCATGAACTCACAGAGATCCACCTGCCTCTGCTTCTCAAGTGCATGTCTGGCTTTAATGACAATAACATGTAACCAATCTGTGACATAGATATGGAATCTTGACTGAGACACTAGGACCTCAGTACAAATTTTATAATCTCTTACACAGCTGAATGTCCAGACCCACTCCCTCCAGGCTAGTTTTCAGCATTGGACCCCACAGCTATAGTAGTGGGTGGCTGCATGGCCATTCACCAGTGTGCAACTTCTGATATCTGTACCCCAGGCTTATGGCTTTGAAACTCGGTCCTCAACAGGCAGTGGTGGTGCACGCCTTTAATTCCATCACCTGGGAGGCAGAGGCAGGTGGATCTCAGTGAGTTCAAGCCCAGCCTGGTCTACAAAGCAAGTTCCAGGACAGCCAGGACTGTTACACAGAGAAACCCTGTCTCAGAAAACAAAACAAGACAAAAAACAATCCAAAAAATTACGTGAATGGGCATTTTGCCTCCATGTACACACATATGCGCAATGCCCCCCCCATGGCCAGAAGAGGGCAGAAGATCCCTTGGGCCATGTGGCCAACATGGTGGTGGTGAGAATTGATGCCATGTCCTCTGGTCCTCTAGGAGAATAGCCAGTGTTCATAATGGTTGAGCCAGCTCTCCATCACCCCTTAAGTTGTTTCTTGTTTGGTATTTAGTCAGGACAACTAGAAAAGTAACTAAGTATATACATTTCATAGGCCGGATGCTATCTTAGAGGATAGGCAATACATATATGTTCATGGCCAAGGTCCATCATGGCCATACCTCTGCAAGAAGATTGCATTGGCTTTCGTGGCATTAACAGAAGATGCTATGAGCACGTGACCTTAGAGAGGCAGGAAGAAAACCAAGCTGAAACTAGCACCCAGACACTCCACTTCTGGTCTTAAAGTTGTGCTTCCTGAACTACACAGAGGATGGTTCATAGTACTGGAGTCCCTTCAGACACCTCAAGGCTTCTGGGATACTGCTCTTTAGGTAATGGTTTCTTTATGGAAAGATAGGGCTCAAAATACTGAAATCTTGTTTCTCTTTTGCCAATTTAGCTAAATAACTCCTTTGGAGATGGCTAGAACCAAGAAACCAGCAACTCCTTCCAAGGCTCACAAACCTCATTTCAAGCAGGCTAGTGCCCACTGCTACCCTGTAGGGAGCCGTCCCTGCATTCTCCATTACAAGATGGTGCCTGCATCCGGCAGGCACCGAATGTAAACAAGTTAGTGCGCGCAGGCGCTGGGTAACTTTCCATTCCTTGATCTCTGCCTCTTCCGTGGCGTCATATGGTCCGATGAGCTGCAGCCAATCATGGGGTGACACATCCGAGGCGGCGGTTGCCAGCCTTTATTAGGGGACGGGATTCTTGGCCGGGGTCTCCGCTCTGTAAGCTTATGCTCTCTCTCTCAAGACGCATTAAAGCTTTACTGCAGAAGGATCTGAGTGTTCTGTGTCGTTCTTGCTGGCGAGACGATTGTGCGGGACACTACCCAAATCCTGACTTTCTTCCTGTCATGGTGGTGCTTTCCAAGGAGGTTAGATAAGAATTTGTGACCTCCGGAAATCAGTCGGGTGGCTCCTCCCAAGGTGGAATTGCACAAATTGCAGATAAACAAGGCCAGCACCTCATGGACCTGACTCAGCAGTGAGTGACTCCTCTAGTCTCCACAATGCCCCTGAAGGTCTGAGTGCCTGGTGGATACTGACAGACTCAGGAATGAGCCCCAGGTCACATGGCTAGCAGTAGTGAGTAAAGGACCCGGGACCCCAGTCTAGCCTGTCTGACCCTAAAGCCTCTCTCCTGTAGTGTGATAATCTCTGTACACTGTGAAGATGTGTCTTTGTCAAGGCACTTCTTATTGGCTTAATAAAAAGCTGAATGGCCAATAGCTAGGCAGCAGAGGATAGGCAGGACTTCCAGGAAGAGAGAGAACTAGGAGGAGATGAATCTAGGCACAGGCAGAGACATCAGCAAGTCTTGGACAAAGTTGGTCATACAGAACAGAGGTTAAAAAAAAAAAAGCCATGTGGCCGAACATAGATTAATAGAAGCAGATTAAGTTATAAGAGCTAGTTGGGGACTAGCCTAAGCTAAAGGCCAAGTCTCTGTGTCATTATTTGCAGGCTGGTGGTCCCAACAAAAAAATTCAACTGCACTCTCCCATGTATCCACTTTTACTGCCAAGGATAACCACCCGTCAGCACTCTGGTCCCAGTGTCCCAGAAATGGGATTTTCTCCAAGCTGGAGGGATTGCCATGGACATGGAGTGGATGGGTAGACAGTGGAGACAGAAATATAGCATAAAGTGGTGCTTAAAAAAAAAATAGGGGGGCTGGAGAGATGGCTGGGACTGGAAAGATGGCTCAGAGGTTAAGACTACTGACTGCTCTTCCAGAGGTCCTGAGTTCAATTCCCAGCAATCACATGGTGGCTCACAACCATCCATTATGAAATCTGGTGCCCTCTTCTGGTGTGCAGATATACATGGAAGCAGAATGTTGTATACATAATAAATAAATAAAATCTTAAAAAAAAATAGAGGCAGTCAGGTGTAGTGGCACACACCTTTAATCTCAGCCCTCCAGAAGCAGAGGCAGGCAGATCTCTGAATTTGAAGTCTGTCTGGTCTATGTAGCAAGTGAGGCCAGCCAGGGCTACATAATAAGACCCTGTCTCAAAAAAAAAAGCAAGCACTCAGTGGGGCGGGGTGGGGTGAGCCTGTAGCTCTGTGCTAGCTAGCACACTTGCCTGGCACACCCAAGGTTCTGAACTTAATTCTCAGAAATAGAAAAGCAAAGTTGTGGAGGAAGGAGGAGGTCAGGGGATAGAGCTCAGTGCTGGAGCACATGTCTACCATGTGCAAAGCTAGCTTTGTGTTTAATCCCCGTAAATGGAAAAAGGGAAAATAGAAAAATGAAGCTGTGGCTACAATTCCAGCAGCTGGCAGGCCAGGAGTTCAAGGTCAGCGTCTACTACACAGGAAGTTTGAGAAAAGCCTGGGCTACAGAAGACCTTGTCTCAAAAACAAATCAACCAAATAAATAAATAAATAAATTTTTGGAGGAGGAGGGAATGAGGGATTCATTGGGTTTTGGGATGTAGCTCAACTGACAGAGTATTTGCCCTGGGGCCCTGAGTTTGACCCTCAGCACTGAATAAAAAAAAAAAAATCATATGAACTGGGTGGTGGCAACACACACCTTGGATCCCAACACTGAGGAGACAAAGGCAGGGGGATCTCTGTGAGTTTGGGGCCATCCTGTTTTACAGAGTGAGGTTCCAGGACAGCCAGGGCTACACGGAGAAACCCTGCCTCAAAAGACAAAAACAACAGCAACAACAAAAATCATTATGTCATGGTGCAAATTTGTAATCCCAGAGGCACTGGGGAGGTGGAGGCAGGAGAACAGAAGCTAAAGTTAGTGAGTTTCAGGGCAACCCAGGCTATGTGAAACCTAGTCAAAGGAAGGGAGGGAGGGCGGGAGGGAGAGAGGGAGGAAGGGAGGAAGGAAGGGAAGGGAAGGGAAGGAAAGGAAAGGGAAGGGAAGGAAGGCCAGAGATGGGTCAGTGGTTAAAAGCACTGACTGCTCTTCCAGAGGACCCAGGCTCAATTTCCAATGCCCACGTGGTGGCTCACAACCATCTCTAACTCCAGTCCCAAAGGATGCCACTCCTTCTGGCCTCTGTGGACACTAAGCAGGTATAAACTACACAGACATACACACGGAGCACCTACACACATATAGTAGTATTTTTAAAGAAAAGAAAAGGATGGAGAGAGGGAAAAGAAGGGAGGAAGGGGGAAAAAAAGGCAGGCAAGAACTAGGTTCATCTGGGCGTGGTGGCAAGTGCCTGTCATCCCACCACACAGGAGACTGAAGCAAGGAACTCTTAGTCCCAGGCCAGCCTGAGTTGCATGGTAGGACTCTGACTCGGAACAAAACAAAGAAAATGGAGTCTGATGCCAGCTGCTCAGGTTTGAAACCTACCCCCCCCCCCACACACACACACACACTCACTCACGGCTCTCATCCCTCATCAGAAAATTGGGGACATGAATAAGTACCACCCTGAGCTGTTGGGAACGTGAAATGAGGTGGTGCCTGTGAGATTCGTAGCCAGAGCAAACAGCCTGTTAAATTTTTATTAACATTGTGGCTGCGGTTACCCTCCCTCCGTTATAGTAGATTCTTCTATTGGGCTGGTATTTGAAAATTTAAACAAACAGGTGTCTAGCTGAAGGCTGACAACAGGGAGATCTGGCTGGGAGATTGTCTTCTGATTTGGGAGTTTCTTTGCCAGCTCCAAGACAGCTCCGCACATAAGCTGATGAGTGTGATTAATTGCAATCAGCTCCTCTCCCCTTAATGAAGGAAGCTGGATGTCACCCTGAGGCTTGTGTGAGGACTGATGCAGTTACCCACTGTGTCCACATAGTGTCGCTATCAATCACACTTGGATTCCTGCAGCCACACCAGGTTATACTGGGTCACTGGAATTTAACCACCAGACTCCCAGGTAGAAGAGAAATGTTGGCAGGCAGCTGGGGATTCTTCAGCCACACCCTTTGAAACCTGTTTTTACACTACACTGTGTGGGCAGAAGGGGTGGGGGTGGGGAGAAGTGACTTGGCCAAGGTGACCTAGTAACTGGGCATAGAACTAACTGGAAGAGTTCCTGTCTCCCAGCAAAGTGTACCAACCCCATCCCTCCATCGTATAAGAAGCCTTGAGATGACACAAGCTCTTTCCCGGTGGCCCGACCCAACACATCAAGGAATTTGATTTAAAGGAGGGGCCAGGGTGACAATGAAGGGTCCCTGGCTTCTTACCTTGAATCCTAGCTTTTTAGGGCCAAGGCTGGTCTCCTAGCTGCCTATTAGACCAGCCCTTGTTCTGATGATAGGAATGACAGAATCAGTAGCTAATCATGAAACCTTGGACCTGTGCTTTCTCTACCTGAGTGGCTCCCCTAAACCTCGGGAAGGTGCACTAAGAGGCAAGAGTGGACCAAGGCAGGCCCCAGCCTCTTCCCAAGGGATGCTCAGGAATCTAGATGCTCAGACGGTTCAGCTCCCTCTCTCCCTTGAAGCCTTACAGAAGGGACCCTCCCGGCGGGGTCCCAGGCATTACTTTTCCTCACACAGCCTGCAATTACAATTGTCTTTATTTTTATTTTGCCACTTTTATTTTGCCACAATGATGCCAGTGTTCACTTCAGCAGTGGAGAGGGCATCCCACACGCTGCCATGTGTCCCTGGGCTCCAGGTTGACAACAGCAAGACTACCACGGAGTGGGTCAGAGCTCCTCACCCTCTGAAGCCAGCATCACAAACAATAAGGTAGAAAGTCTACCTTTCCTTACTAGGTACACATGGCTAGGCAGAGGAGAGACATGGAAGGAAAGAGAGAAGGAGGCCTCCTGGGGCCCTCAGGAGGCCACAGCCTTCTCTCCATCCATTAGTCAACAGTAGGCTTCTGGGAGCAGCCAGCCCCTCCCTTCAACCCAGTTGTCTAAGTGACAGAGAGAGAAGAGGGGAATATTGGAGAGTGTTGTAAAGATTGACATATATATGCACATTTTTTTGAGAGCAGTTGGGTTGGGGATGAGCACAGGAAAAAGTACAACCAGTATGGAGTTGATTTATTTTTATTGCTATTTAAAATCATGCAAATAATTGATATTCATTGGGGAAAAAAACAGGAAACACAGATAAGCCAAGAGAAAACAATGACAATCAGCTGTTAACACCTTGGCAGATATCCGTAATCATGAAGAATTTTTTTTGTTTCATTAATAAAATGGTGTCTTGCAGTTATACAGCCTGATAGTCTCATTTGTTTTTTTGTTTGTGTGTGTGCTTGAGTACAGGGTGAGGACAGGGGTCAACCTCAGATATCGTCCTCAGGAATGCCAGTGCCTTGATTCTTTTTTTTTTTTTTTTTTTTTTGAGTCAAGTTCTCTCACAGAAGCAGGCAGATCTCTGAGTTTGAGAGCAACCTGGTCTACAGAGCAAGTTTCAGGACAGCCAAGACTACACACAGAAACAAAACAACAAGACAAACAAAAGTTTTTTGGTTTTTTTTTTTTTTTTTTTTTTTTTTTTTGGTTTTTTGAGACAGGGTTTCTCTGTGTAGCTTAGAGCCTATCCTAGCACTTGCTCTGGAGACCAGGCTGGCCTCGAACTCACAGAGATCCTCCTGCTTCTGCCTTCTGAGTACTGGGATTAAAGGCATGTGCCACCAACGCCCGGCAAAAGATTTATTTTTATTTTATGTGTTTGAATGTTTTGCCTTCATGTGTGTGTAGGCCTGATGTCCACAAAAGCCAGAAGGTGTCAGATACCCTAGGACCGGAGTTAGGGATGATTGAGAGCCTCCATGTAAGTTCTGGGAATTGAACCTAGGTCCTCTGCAGGAGCAACCAGTGCTCTAAACCACTGAGTCATCTCTCCAGCCCCTGCTTTGTTTGATGGGATCAGATATAGGACATCTTTTCAGGACAATAGACAGATAAGCTTTATATCTAGTGACATGATTGATACCACAGCATTTTTGTCTGACAGTTAATAATTCACTCCATGAGCCAGACATGTGGCTCAGGCTTGTAGCTCCAACTACTAAGAAGAGTGGTTGCTTGAACCCAGGAAATCAGGTCAATACGTAAATGCCCCCTTTTGTTGTGGTTTGTTTTATTTTCTGAGAAAGGGTCTTATGGGGGCTGGAGAGATGGCTCAGCCATTAGGAGAACTTGCTATTCTTCCAGAGGACTCAGGGGGTTTTTGTTTGTTTGTTAAGACAGGGTTTCTCTGTGTAGCTCTGGCTGTCCTGAAACTCACTCTGTAGACCAGGCTGGCCTCAAACCCAGAGATCCCCCTGACTCTGCTTCCTGAGTACTAGGATAAAAGGCATAAACAACCACACCCTGCTACAGGCTAAGGACTCAGATTCGATTTCCAACACCCATGTGACAGTCCATAATTGTCTGTAACTCTAAGTCCAGGGGATGCTATACCTTCTTCAGGCCTCCAAGGGCACCAGGCACGCACGTAGTGAACAGACATATACATGCAGAGGCAAAACATCCATACATATTGAAAAATAAAATTTATTCAAATATTTTGTAAAGGAGATAAGGTCCCATGTAGCTCAGGCTGGCCTTGAACTCATGTGTAGCTGAGAATGAACTTGACCTGGTCCGCCTACCTCCACCTCTTCAGTGCCAAGATCACCGGCATCCATTACCATGCCCCAGTGTTCTCTGCTGAGGATGGAACCCAGAGCTTTCACGCATGCTAGGCAAGCACTTTACCAGATAAGCTCCATTCCCAGCCCAGAAGGGCCCCATCTTAATAAAAACAATCATTCGGCCGGGCATGGCAGCACAGACTCTAATCCCAGCACTCAGGAAGCTGAGGCAGGCAGATCTCTGTGAGTTCAAAGCCAGCCTGGTCTACAGAGTGAGTTCCAGGACAACCAGGGCTACACAGAGAAACCCTGTCTCAAAAAACCAAATAAATAAATACAATCATTTACTCCATGTGTCTCTGATCAGCAGTGACAATTACCTGGGCACCTGTACCAGGGCTTAAGAGAGACATCAGACCTGATTTTACTCTCCCTTCATCAACTGGCCTCTTGTACCAGGCACAGAGCTGTTCCAAGACAAAGACACTGGATCCCAACAGGCCAAATCTGAGTTCCCCTTGACCTCAGAGGCAGGGTATACAGACTGGCCAGGTTGTGGGGTGGGGCACACAGCAAAACCACACAAACTGCTAATGCAGGCTTACCTGGAAATCCTACTGGCTGAGGGCTGGTCCAGGGGAAAGAAATGGCTCCAGCCAGTGATGGAACCCTGGGATCAGATAGCATGCTGGTTTTGTCACCTCCCAGCTGGGACAACTGAACAAATGACCCAGCCTCGTGTTATATGTGTAAAACTAATGAGGGCTACTAATCATGCTGGCGCCAGTGTAACCCTTCGATGAGAGAATCTGTGGATGATGAAGCGTGTGGATGGTGGCTGCCTTTGCACTCAAGGTGATAGACTGCCGTACCTCCTATGCTGTGTTCAGGCCACACCCACGGGTCCTCCACTTCCCACACAGCCCCCTCTTCTCAGGCCCCTGACTTTCTGCTTTTCATTCATGCTATCCCCTTTCTTGATTCTACTCCCTCCTCCCTTTCTCCTTTGCTGGGCCAGTATAGAGAATGGTAGAGACTGTCGCAGGCAGCCCCATGCTACAAAAGGCAAGAAGCCCCTCTGCAATGTAGCCTGTCATTTCTCAGAAGAAAAACACTGACTTCATCTGGCCGAGAGAAGCAGGCTCTGCCCAAGGGCTCCCATGTCCTTAGACTGAGCAGGCAGGCCGAGTGCCTGAGTGTTCTGGAAGGTCAGGGAAGACAGGGTGTTCGCTGAATAGCAGCCCTGGCACCTGTGTTTGTGTAGGGGAGGAAATGGGCTGTGTGTGCCCAGCTGGGAGGAGCCACTGGTCTGGGACTAGATGGAGAGGGTTTGCTAACCCCTGGCTGCAAAAAACAGCCTGGACCCTGGAACAGGGCTTACCCTAGCAGCCAGACCTGCTCATGAGGAGAGAGGCTCCTTCAAAGGCAGAGGGAGAGGAACCACCCTTGTGGCTGATGGGCTGGAGGTGGAAAGCAAGGGTGAGGGTATAAATGTCTGTGTTCTTTTAACTTCTCCAGAAAGGTCACCATGGGATCCCCAATACCAGCCATCTTGAGTGCAGGAAGAGATTTTTTTTCTCATACAGTTTTTTCTACTCCCTGGATGGCCTCCAGTGTGTGAGCCACTGACACTCCGAGGTCTTTACAATCGATTTCCTGGAAAGGCAGCCCAGCCAGCAGTCACGTGGGAGATGTGTGTGCTACTGGCTGAGGCTTAGGAGACAAGGGAATTCTAAGCCACCCTCCCACATCATGGCAGTGTCCACCAAAAAGAGTGTGCATGCATTTCTGCCTGCTGACTTCACCTGAGGAAGCGATGCCCACGAAACTGTTTGCATGCATGCAAAGAGACCCCGGCAGCATGCTCCCTGCAGGATTGTCTGTGTGACCATAATCGGAGACACCTCAATTGTCCATCAGGCAAGGCTGCCACATTCTGAGAGTGGGTGGTGGCCCCTGGAATCAGGTGGACATGCCATTTATTACAAAAGCTGGCTCATGCTTCCCGAGTGAGGGCAGAGGAGGAGGAGGGGAAGCCACTGAGCCAGAGGTCAATGCTTTAGCCACACAAGGACTGTTATGCAGAAAGCTAGAAAAAAAAAAATCAAGCAAGGATACTTCCCCCGAGAGGGAGTCCAGCGTGGACTGTTCCAAGCAAACAACTGCAGAGCAATATGGTCAGCCATTTGTGTAAAATCACTGCAGAACAAAGATCTTGACCTCACACATATGTGTGCGTGTGTATGTTATATATGTCAACACCTGGGAAGTCTGCCGTGATACACGTGATACACGTACAGCTAAGGCTATTGTTGGGGACAATGGTGACTGACACTGGTCAGAAACAGGAATGAAAGGAACTGCTTTCCTGTTGCTGCTGCTGTTTCTCATTATTGTTTGCTTATTTATTCTGAAACAGATCTCACTCTGTAGCACAGGCTGGCCTCAAACTCATGGGGATCCCCCTGCCTCAGATCCCTGGGTACTGGGATTACAGGTTTGAGCCACCAGCTTACTTTTCTCTCTCTCTCTCTCTCTCTCTCTCTCTCTCTCTCTCTCTCTCTCTCTCTCTCTCTGCATTTCTGTACCTAGAACAAAGAGCTGAGAAATCAGGAACATCACCTCTTCTGTTTGTTCTGTGTGCTGCCTGACTGCCTCCCGAGGCCTGCACTTCTTGGAAGACATCTCTCTCCCAAGTCCACCAGCTTCCATTAGGTAAGGTGGAACCATGGGTGAGGTGGCTGAATGTCACCTGAATCAACATCAAAAGGCCACTGCCACACTGGAGGGGCCAGTGCTGGGCTCCTGCTCCAGGTCTAATAGTGTTTGTGTAGACAGCCCTCACAGAGGGGGAGTGTCTTATTGAGGGCCTACAGGAGGCACTGATGGGGAGTCCAACAAAGCAGGAGTCTAATGACATCAAATTCAGCTGCTTTTTCTACCCTCCCTCCATTCCCACTGATCCCCAGAAGGGTGGGAAAGGGTAAGAACAGCTTTCTTCCTGCCTCCATGTTGGCGGCTGGCCCATTGCCAGGCCTAAGTTAGAGCCAGCGCTCTGGCCTCTGGATGGAGCCAAACCTGCCTCTGATGGAGTCACAAACAGTCCCCAGTGCTAGGCCAAGACCCTTAAACTATTTATCTTGCCTGGCACTGCATTCCTTAGCCTGTCCTGCCATGCTGGGCACAGGGCCTATTGACCTCCAGGGCTCTCTGCTCTAAAAGAGGGGCCCTCTGTCCTGGAAACCCATGTGGCTGCCAGGACTCTGATGGGTCTGGTTTCAATTTCCAAGGAGTCTTTGCTTCCTCTTTCCTTGTTCTAGAAGGAAGAACAGTGACAAAGGACAAGACACGTGGGTCACAGGCCTATTCTGTACCAAGAGTGCACACCAGCTCACTCACAATTGATGCCCATGTCAGATGAGGTCACTGCTCTGTTCCCAGGTCTGCCCACTGCAAGGACAACATATGTCACTATGCCATGCCCTGTGCAGTCTCCCTGTCAGCAGGCTTCAGAACAGCCAGTGGTGGCCAGGCAGGGGAAATCCCGCCTCCAGGACCTCCCGAGGAAGGGAGCCTTGGCTATCTTGGCTCTTTCTGCTCTTTGACATCCATGTTTCTCAAGTGCTGGCCCTGCCAAATGGGGTCAAGCAGGCTGTGGCCCTCTTCTAGGATTCATTATTCTCACTTCTAGTATCACCATTCCGAGAGAGATGCGAAGGCCCCTTCAAGCCACCCAGCCCCATGCTAGCCATCTGTAAACCCTAGGGTCAGCATGGCTTGAGCTGTGTCTCTGCCACCCCCGGCCAAGCAACCTTGAACACATCTCCAAGCATCTGTGTCAGTTTCCTTGACACTGTCATAATCATAGAAGCCTGTTGTCCACACTCTGGGCTGGGTGTTGCCTTCCCTCCATTCTTTGAGAAGACTAGGTTATTCTTCAGGCACACAGGTAGGAAAGAATCAGACCAGGCTAGAGAGGGACTGGGCTGTGGCCTGATGAAATACCAGACAGCACTCTTCTCCCAGCTGGCTAAGAGGAGACCAAGTTCATACGCCAGTGGGGCCGAGGATGGATAAGGCAGTAATGGGGCCAGGGCTTTTCAAATGTTCCATTTTCTCTTCATTTATTTATTTACTTTCAAATGTTCTGTTTTCTATTTATTTATTTATTTATTTATTTATTTATTATACAGTGTTCTGTCTGCATGCATGCCTGCCCGACAGAAGAAGGCATCAGATCTCATTGTAGACAGTTGTGAGCCACCATGTTGGTGCTGGGAATTGAACTCAGGACTTCTGGAAGGGCAGCCAGTGCTCTTAACCTCTGAGCCATCTCTCTAGTCCTTCATTTTCTCTTCTTTCCTGTCCCTGGCATCTGCGTCCTGTGATAGCCATTGTCCCGGCTTCCTCCAGGTCCTTCCTTCGGCATCCTGTAGAAAGCCCAGTACAGAGCCAGGGCAACTGGGCAGAAGAAAAAAGGATGGCACACTGAACCCCTGGCACGGCAGAGTGTTTCATAGCAGCTGTCAGCAAAGCCAGGGTGAATTCCCAAGCCAGTTTGGTTTCTTTCTTCCTGGGAGGCACTTCTTTAAAACAAGACAGAGTGTGTACCTAGCTAGCACACAGCCCTGGATTCAATCCCCAGCACTGAAAACAAACAAACAAAAGCAAAAACCACAAAAATACAGCCAGCAAACAAAAAACAGGTGTGGTGGAACACATCTGTAATCCCAGAACTTGAAGGCAAAAAGGTCAAAAGTTAAAGGTCAGGGGTATACCCTAGTGGTAAAGCATTTTGACTGTGTAAATTCAAGGTCATCCATGAACTCTAGGCCAGTGATACACAGGAGACCTTGTGTTAAAAAAAAAAAAGCCCAGTGATAGCAGCACGTGTCATTAATCCCAGCACTCAGAAGGCAGAGGCAGTAGGATCTCTGTGAGTTCGAGACCAGCCTGGTCTACAAGAGCTAGTTCCAGGATAGCCTCCAAAACTATACAAAGAAACCCTGTCTTGAAAAACCAAAAATAAATAAATAAACAGCAATTAATAATACTAGACTCAGAACTTGGTCCTCGGAACAGTTCTCTGGTAATCTGTGTCTATCTTACCTCCACATCTTGATGTGCTGCCAGCAGAGAGAGTCAATATACACTGTGAACAGAATGACAGGAGGAGGAATCTGAAAACCAGTTGCTTTCAGAACCAACACACACAAAGGGACTTCGTGCAATGTCTCTCCATAGTTATGTGTCCCATAAATGCCATTAGACTTGGGGCCTGGAGGCTGTTTGGTTGTCACCAACATTGGCTTATTTCTAGGCCAACAACTCTAGGCAGCAGGGTGGCCACACTTGGTCTGAACTGTTGAGCCTGGAGACAGTGGCCAGCCTTCCACTGCAAGCTTCTGACTTCAGCTGCTCATAGTAGCACCAATTGCTCTTCTTTGCAAGATGTTTCCTGCTTTGGGCCTCAGATGGTCTGTTACAATCACATTTGTTTCAGGGATGTCTCCAGAGGAGGGGAGAGGCCACCTCCAGAGACCTGTGCCCAGCAACTAATCTCTGAGGGCCAACTGGTTCCTCAGATCATCTGTGAACTGTGAGGACAAGGAAGGGCTGTCTTTGGGGTTCTTTCTGGGCATTAGGGAAGAAACCTCCCCAGCAACGGGATTCTTGGTCTAAATTGGTGCTTCCTGGACATCAGGGGACTGGAGAAATGGAAGCTGTTGGTAGCCACTCCCACCTTCTACTCACCTCAGGTCTGAAAATTCAACTCAGTGACTTGCTGTTCCTTCAGGGTCCCCTCTGGCCAAGCTTCCTGGTTGAAAGATGACTCAGGGCAGAGCTGCTTCCCATACCTACAGGCCAGTCCCTGTCCAGTCCAGGCCATCTCAGGCCACTCTGCCCTCACACACCTGCAGGCTTGTAGTAGAGGTGATGTGCCCCAAGCAGGGACAAGGGAAGCTGAGGAAATGCAGCCGCAAGGATCTCCAGAGGGACTGTCTTTCTACCTTCCTCCAGGCCCTTCCTGTTCCCCTCTCCCCAGGAGAGCTGGCCCTGCTTCAGACCTGGGGTGAAGCCAGAGTCACCAGGCCAAGGCACACGATCTTTCCACAATCCTGTGCTCTTAGCAGGTCAGGGGTGGAGCCTGAGAGTTTGCATGTCTTCTTTGATACAGGGGCTCACAACAGCCTAGGCTGGCCTGGGACTCAGGATCCTCCTGCCTCCACCTCTTGAATGTTGGGATAACACGTATTCAACACCACACCAGCTGGGGTGCCTGCCTTTCTAAACAAATTCTCCCCCCCCCCACAAGACAGAGTTTCTCTGTAACAGCTCTGGCTGTCCTAGAACTCACTCTGTAGACCAGGCTGGCCAGAGAGCCACCCTCCTCTGCCTCCTGAGTGCTGGGATTGAAGGCGTGCAGCAACCAATTCCCTTTTGCTGCTTCTGTTGCCAGCATAATGGCCACGGACACCAATGTCTGGGCACGGAGATGAAAGTGTGAGGAATGTCCGTCTCTGCTCCATGTTATTTCTTCGAGGAAGCTTCCTGGACCCCGAGAAGAAATGAGGGACCCACTAATGATACCCATTTTCATGGGAACTGGCTCTACATGACATTCACCACACTTTTCATTTACTGCCGATTTGTGAAATCCCTGTCAACCTTCCCTTAACTCTGTGGTCTCTTTCATTTACTGATAACTCCCTGATGCCCAGTTCTGTGCCTGGTAGACACTAGGTACTCAACAAATAGCTTCTCTGTGAATGGATGGATGGATGGCTGGATGGATGGCTGGATGGATGGATGGATGAATGAATGAATGACTTGTACATGTAAAAATATTCAGAGACATTACTGTGTTCAGGAGATCCAGGCACAGGGAGAACAATGGGAGGCAATGTTTCAGTCTCCTTGGGCTAGTTACAGCTGTGTGACCTTGGCTTGGTTCTGAAACTTCTCTGTGTGAGTTTACCTGTAAATTCAGAGTCATGTCTGTGAAAAATCTGTAAGGTTACATAAGAACCAAATGAGCTAATCTGTCTAGACTGCTGGTGTTTGTGCCTGCCACACACTGAACACCATGTAAGGTGATGTCATTGTTCTCCAAGTGCCCTCCAGTGAGTCCCCTCTCACTTCCATTAGACTCTGATCAGAAACTAGTTGCTACAGAATTCCCTTTGGACCTGGGAGGGAAGTCTTAAGTGGCAAAGGAAGCGGCCCAGAATTCACGCCAGGGGATGGATGATGGTAGACAATGGGCATTGGGGTGAGGGGTGTCTGGGGTAAGGTGGGAAGTACCACAACTCTGGCTGTCACACCTGAGTGGAGCTGGTGCTTCTGGCCGGTCCTCACTGCCACCAGCCAAGGCTCTGAGCTGACTCACTGCCAGGAGGAGAGGTGATTAGCATGCAGGGCAGGTACCAGGAGGAAAGCTGTCTCCATGCAACCGGCTCTCTATGTGTTTCTCTGATTAATGTGACAGAGGGAACATTGCAGCTTTTTTTTTTTTTTTCCTGAATGGTCGCCACGTGGAGCCAGAGTCATTAGCATTGCTTCTCTGGCTTGCCATGACCCCAATGACCACCCTAAGTAGATATTAAAAAAAAAAAAAGAACATGGCTGAGGCAGCTGCGAGGCTTGGAGACCCTACTTGGTAGCTTAGCAGCAGTAAGAGCCTCTCACGAAAACCGTTTTTCGATGGCCCCACCCTTCCATCCTCTCCCATTCCCACAAAGCATCCCTTAAAGTTTTGCGTTGGAATCTGCTGCCGACGTGAGGAGGAGGGTGGAACCATGCTGGTTCTCAGGGGTGGGGTCCAGGTGGGGATCCAGGACAGTATTTGAGTCCTGAATGAAGGAACAATAGGATGGAGAGATGGGGTTCACCTAGCATAGGAGAGGGAACCAGAACTAGAAGGGGACTGATGACCATGCAGGACTCATAGACCAAGGCGGGGGTGGGGGTGTGTGCCTGAAGACATGGACCTTATCCTGAGGGCAACAAGTGGCTGGTCATCTGGGGTGGAAGGGCCAATTAGGGATCCAACCTGGAAGTGGAGAGAATGGTTAGGAAGCAAATGCCCGAATCCAGGGCCAAAGGCTGTGCCTCTGAGTTATGTATGCACAGTCCTGCACATGGACGCTTCCCACTTCCTGCTCCCTGGCCTGGGAGCACAAACATAGAGTCATCTATAGAGCACAAAAGCGGGTGTTGCTCAGGGAACATAAGACAACCAGTCAGGACCTGCTGGCTGCTTGCTGGTGGCGGGAGGACCTCCTATGTAGTTTTGTCCTGGGCTCTGTGGCACATGTTGCCACACTATTATAGACTATTGTCCCAGGAATCGCTCCCCCCCCAAAAAAAAGTGCTACTGTCCTCCATTTCCCAGTCCCATTCCCATTTCCCAGTCTCAAGTGGGGGATGGAAGGTCAGACTTGTTTAGAAGAACGTGACAGTGGGGACAGCTTTGGACCTCAGACACTAAGCTCTCACCAACCCCATGTCCTCACCACCATACATCTGCCAGCTTCCCCAACCCGGCTATCAGCACCCTGCCTGGGAGCAGGGTCTTCATCCTGCCCTACAGTCAGTCTTTCTGAGCCAGGAAGCAGCTCTCTGAAATCTGCCTGGGCTGGGAAGAGATGAGCAATAGCGCTAATTGTGGAGCCTGCAGGAGAAGCTGGGAGGAGGCAGCTGAGAAAGAAATCATCTCGTGATGCACCAATTACTGATCAGCTGGGATATAATTGTGGGGCTGCCATGCCGGCTGCTGGAGGTACCAGGCCTCCCTCTCATTAATCAACGGTAATCCAGAATTACGACCTTTAATGATCTGCAAAGGCACTTATGCACACATGCACACATGCTCTCCCATGGACACAAGTAATTGATAATCAACCATGTAATTGGAGGCAATAATTCTGTCCGGGCCAGATGACAGACTCCACCCCGCCAGCAGAACAGAGCCCAAATCACAGCCGACCCCTGCCACTGGTGGCACTTTGGGGGGAGGAAGGATGCCCCTTCTCTTCCTTAGCAGGTTTCCTCTAATCTTCTCGAGGCGGTAAGACTGCAGCAATTTTTTTTTTTTGCCTTCTGTTGTCATATCTCTGTATTTTTTTAAATTTGCACATAACTCTGCATAGCACAGAAAATTAAAAATACCATTGCAAGACTGTACCACTGTAAAGACTGGAGTTCAGATCCCCAGAACCTACGTAAAGCCAGACCTGTAGTTTTGTAATCCCAGTACTACTGACAATAGGAAGCAGAGTCTGGAGACTCTCTGGAAGCACTCATGCTCACAGGCCAGCTAGCCTGGTCATAGGGTTCTCCCATGCCCGCCCGCCCGCTGTTTTAGAATTGCAGCCAGGCATGGTAATTTCAGCATTCTGGAGGCAGAGTCAGGGAGATTTCTGGATCCCTAGATATGTGAACTTAATTAAACTGGGTACATAATCCCCCTCTAGCCTTCCCACCCTATGTCCACATCTTATCTCCTCAGGTTTTCTCCATGGACATCCATGGCGCCCCCAAGCTGCCCTGATTTTCTCATTGTTCAAATGAGCTAGTTCAAATGTTCCCTCTTGGGGGGGGGGGGTGCTCACAGAATTCAGAGCAAAGGACAAGAACTCCCAAGAAAGGATCTCTGAGGTCCCCTCCCTGAGGCTACAGTAAACAAGAGCTCAGGGAAGAGGCTGCTCTTGGGCTATGTTGGGCTTACAAGCTGTCTCGGGGCTTCCAGAGACATGCTTTCATGAATCCTTGCCCATCCAACTGCCTGGTGTCACCCTGCAGTGACTCTAACCAATTTGCTAGGTTCACCAAGCTAGAGTTGGCTGTATCTGAGGTGAACAGATGTTTGCCCACATCTCCCCAGGAAAAAGTGTGCAACTTTTTTTGGGGGGGGTGGGGTGGGAGACAGGTTTCTCTGTGTAACATCTCTGGCTGTCCTGGCACTCACTCTGAAGGCCAGGCTGGTCTCAAACTCATAAAGACCCACCTGCCTCTGCCTCCCAAGTGCTGGGATTAAAGGCATGTGCCACCACCGCCCGGCCAGTGTACAACATCTTTATTGTGGGAATCTTTTGCCTCAGTTGCCTCTAGTTCTGACTTACATAGAAATTACCAGGCCATTGCTAAAATACAAACTCTGGGTCAGGAGATAGAGGGAGAAGTCAGCATTCCCCCAGGCATCACCAGGTGATGGTGAGAGATGGTGAGAGACGGTGGTTGAGGTATCTGGTCCTTCCTGCATTGGTAAGGTTTTCCACTGTCTAAGGCCTAAGCATATGTAGACTGCAACATGAGAATGTCCTATTTATAGGGCTCTTGTTCTGGGACAGGCTGGGTACAGTGTGGGATCTGCCAGCTACATGGGGCAGTCTCTGAGAAAATGGCAACATGACTGTTAGGTTCCTGTAGGTTTCAAAGAACAAGACCTGCTCAGGGCAACTCAGGTGATGGAAATGTAGAGAAGTCAAAAAACAGCTGTGCTTGCCTTCAAGAAGAGACAACTATATGTAAGGCCACTGTGCAGCAAAGCATGGGGCAGGATGGGTCACTGCGTAGGAAGGCCATCGAGACAAAACATGGCATGTGCCTTGTGGTGGGAGCCTTGTAGTCTTCAGCCAGACTAGAACAGGGCAGAGGGCATTTGAGAAAGGTTGACAGTGAGGGTGGTAGTTATGGCCAAAAGCATGTTCTGGGGGCTGGAAGGATGGCTCAGTCGTTAAGAACACTAGCTGTTCTTCCAGAGTTCCTGAGTTCAATTCCCAGCAACCTCATGGTGGCTCACAACCATCCGAAATGAAATCTGGTGCTCCCTTCTGGCCTGCAGGCATACATGCAGGCAGAACACTGTATATTTAATAAACAAATCTTTTTTTAAAAAGCATGCTCTGCTGTTTCAGAAACACATGATCTGCCAAGAGGTAAACTCCAAGCTGGGCAGTGGTGATGCACATCTTTAATCCCAGCACCTGGGAGGTAGAGACAAGTGGATCTCTCAGTTTAAGGCCAGCCTGGTCTACAGAGTGAGTACCAGAACAGTCAGGGCTACACAGAGAAACCCTGACTTGAGGGGGGGGAAAAAAAGGTAAACTCCATTTTCCCAGCTCCCTGGCTTACTCTTTTTTTTTTTTTTTTGAAACCATAACATTTTATTTTTATGACTGACTGAAATCCTCAAGATGAACTGGATGCTGCAACAGCTGCCCTTTTGGGTTTAGGTATTGTCCCTTCATGGAATCCATGTCTGAATCTTCGATAGACAATTTTTAGGTGCCTCATCCGCCCAGTCCCGGTAGTGTTTCATCTCTTAGCCTTGGCACTCCAGTTATACTTTCTCTTGCGCTTAGCAGGGTAGCCGCATTTGCCACAGGTGGGCTTCTGAAGGTGGTAGGCCTTGGAGCCACAGTGGCGGCAAATGTGCGCGTCTTATTGCGACGCTTTCCAAAGGATGAGGTTCCTTTCGTCATCTTGCTTCTGCCGCTTAGGCCAAAGAGACCTGAAGAGCCCTGGCTTATTCTTGCTGGTAGAAGCGCTGTGAATGACATGTGTAAAGGTAGGTGCTCACAGAGTCCAGAAAAGGTTCCTCGAGCTGAAGTTCCAAGCACCCAGGAGGTAGAGACAGGAAGAACAGAAATGCAGAGTCATCTACGGCTCATTGGGAGTTTGAGGCCAGCCTGGGCTACATGAGATTCCGAACTCAAAAAGAAAAGGAGGACAGAGAGGAAAAAAGAAAGGGCTGGAGATAGGGCTCAGACTGCTTGCTGCTCTTCCAGAGGACCTGAGCTTGGTTCCCAGCACACACTTCCAGTGGCTCACAACCATCTGCAAGCCCAGATCCAAGGCACCCCACACCCTATTCTGGCCTCTGCAAGCACCTGTGAGCGCACACACATTTAAAATGATAATAAATGAAATTAAAAAAAAAAAATCACTCCCAGCCCGGCGTTGGTGGCGCACGCCTTTAATCCCAGCACTCGGGAGGCAGAGGCAGAGGCAGACGGATCCCTGGGAGTTCGAGACCAGCCTGGTCTACAGAGTGAGTTCCAGGACAACCTCCAAAGCAATACAGAGAAACCCTGTCTGGAAAAGACAAACAAACAACAACAACAAAACAAAAACAAAAAACAAACAAAAAATCACTCCAAATGCCTGATGTCAGTCTCTGCTAACAGCTGTATTCCGAGCAGCTTCAGTGCAGTGAGTAAGCATTCAGTCTCCTAGTGACTCCAGAACTACCTGGCTCCAAAAATCGGGCTCTTCCTGCCTCCAGAGTTGCAGTCCTCTCAAAGCCCGGCGCGGCTGAGGCTGGTTGAGTATTTTATGGCTGCCGGTGGATGCTCTGCACCTATTTACCCCACCACATATGAGTAGATGGGACTTTTGCTCCCAGCCAGCAGGAGGCGCGCGCGCATCGTGTTCTAGAGAGCCCCCACCTCCCTCAGAAGGGTCAATCTGTGTGTGTCCTCCCCTCTTGTGGTGGAGACCCATTATTTTCAGAGAGCTTGGGTTCAGACGGTAGACCCTGCTCAAGAAGGTGCTTGAATCCCACTCACTGAACATCTGAAATAATGATTGTGGATTTTACCCTGATGATAATACAGACTATTTGTGTCCATTTTATCACACCTACCCTCTCTCTACCCAGGAGACCTGGGCCAGGGTCCTGACTGAGAACCATCATTCTCAGAGAACCAGCTCCTGTCCAGCCATGCCCTGGCAGTTCCTGCATCCTCTGGGTTTGTCACCATCCCCAAACTCAGGTGTTGAGCAGGCCTGCCAGGTCCTTGATGCCACCCACCTGGGACTCCCGAGGGAACATCCTGCTGGAGTTAATTCCAGCCACCTGGTACACATTAGGGGTGTGTTCTGGGTGGTGGGGTGGGGTGGGGTGGGTGAAGGTTGGCCAGAGGAGGAAGTGAAGGGTTTCACACTGAGGCCAGCTAGTACAAGTCCTTGTCATTTGACTTGGAGGGAAAGAAACCTGTCGTGAGGAGGTGACCTTGCCTAAGGCTACTGTACTGCAGAGGCAGAGCCAAGGCTGGTACCGGGCACTCTTGGAAGTCTTTATTCAGGCCTAAGTAGATCATGTTATGGAAGGGCAAATAGTTACTTCCTCCTGCTACCCCTCACCCCATGCTGTCCTGCCCTGCCCTAAGCCAAATTCCCACAACCAGTTCAGAGCCTTTCCTCCTGAATTAGAGTCATTGGCTCTCTGATGTTAATTTTTGTTTGTTTGTTTGTTTTTCAAAACAGGTTTCTCTGTGTAGCCCAGGCTGCCCTGGAACTCGCTCTGTAGACCAGGCTGGCTTCAAACTCACAGAGATCCACCTGCCTCTGCCTCTTGAGTGCTGGGATTAAAATCGTGCTCTAACACCAGCTTGCCTGTAACCACCTCTTAGCTCTCCTATTCTCTTTCTGCTAACTGCTTGGACACTCAAGGAGAAGACAGGCACGCCAGACACCAAGATTTGAACAGCTGTGCCTCGGTTTCCCCTTTAGTCTAGACCAGTGATTTGTGGCACTGTGGCCCTACACTCAAAGGCAATAGACTCTCCCTCCCACTTATTTTCTTGATGTGTGTGTGTGTGTGTGTGTGTGTGTGTGTGTGTGTGTGTGTGTGTAAGAAGCTTAAAGACCACTAGGAGGCCCTTTCTACTCTGATGTTGCTCTTTGTCGCTATCTCATCCCCTAGTGGCTCACAGGAGTATGGCATCTCGAATGAAATACTGTTAGCGGTTGGTGCTAAGACTTGATTGTCTGTTCCTGTCCACCCGACAGGAACCTGGGACAGACTTCTAAGGTGTCATGGTCTTTGAGAAGGCAGCCTGAGAGCTCCCCTCCTCCAGGCTCCCTCCTGGCTCATGCAGTAGGTGAGTCGCCCTGTCCCATAGGCATCCTTTACAAGGTGCTCATTCCCGGTGGCTATGACTGTGCAGAAGGTTGTGTAGACATGGTGCAGACAGCCACAGTTGAAGATGCTGAGCTCCTAGAACTGAGAAGTAGAGACTGTGGAGCTGGCATGGCCGTGGTCGAGTTGCTGCTGAACACAAACATCGCCCCCCCCCCCCAAGCAAGCCTCCTAAGTCAGGAGAGGTTTGCAGGAGTCTCTGCTTCTCCTCAGTACTATTGGGTCAGCTTCTGAATGCCACCTTCTGCTGGAACAACACACATTCCCCCTTCATCCTGTGACAGGCCTTCCATGCTCCAGGGTGATCGGGGACCACCCAGCTTCAAAAGTGGGGCGCCAGCAATTAGAAAGGTTTGGGACTGGGATTTTAACTCTGGCCAGGGTTGTTTTTTAACACAAAAAGGACTAATTTTCTCAGCTCCACCAAGCTCCACAGGGAGTCTACCCCTTGAGTTTGAACCTGATGTTTCCTGCTCTGGTCCTTTCTGAGGCACCAAAGTCATCCTTGAACTCTCCTTTCTTGCCATATGTCACACTCTTTGGTCACTTGGTATGGTCAACCATGCATTCATAGACTGTATTTCATGTGGTCCTCAGATCTGTTGGCTAGGAGGCTCTGACTGATGGGCATAGCAACGTTGGTACTACTGGCCTGAGATGTTGGTGGGGGTCTTTGTGGACTGAAAAAGGAGCTGCTGCTCTTGGGAAATAGACCAGGAGTAAGTCTAGTTGCCCCAGGACAGGGTGACCCAGGCAGCAGGGACTAAGGTTCAATGCATATTTCCTTCCTTTTCATCATGTTCACTGTGTTGGCTAAATTCTTTGAGTAGCTGCCTTCTTCACAGAGAGATGTCTGGTGTGGTACCAACCCTTAGGTCTCAAAGAAACCAGAGGTCCAGTCTCACTCTCAGTACCTGTGGCTCCTCTCAGAAATCCTCTCCCCACCCTCACCCTCAACCTCGGCAGCCCAGGGGCTGGGCTTTGATTCCTTCCCCCTCAGCTTCTCTTTCCTATATAAACTCAACCATTTTGGTGATGTGTTCTCTTGAGTTTCTTGGCCCCTTGGTCCTCAGCTCCCCACCCTCTTCTCCTCTCATACCCTGGTTCAGTCTGGACCCTTCCAGATACATCTGGCTGTGCTCTCCCAAATATCTACAATGAAACCTTCTCTTCAGTCTTACCTAGGAGGGGCCATGTCCTCATTTTCTTCCACCAGCCTCTGACTGGAGGACAGTTGTACCTCTCCTTTTTTTGTTTGAGATAGGGTTTGTTTGTTTATTTTTGTCTTTTTGGCTGGCTGGTTTTCAAGACAAGGTTTCTCTGTGTAACATCCCTGGCTGTCCTGGAACTTGCTTTGTAGACCTGCTTGGCCTCAAACTCAGAGATCTGCCTCCCGAGTGCTGGGTTGAAACAGGGGATTATGTAGCCCAGGCTAGCTTTGAACTCTATGATGATTTGGATTTTCCTGGTCCTCTTGAATCTATCTCCTGAGTAGCAGAACTGCAGTGTACCAATATGCCTGCTTTATACAGTACGGAGATCAAAGACAGAATCCATCACGGTGGGTAGGTTCAGGCAGCAATCAGAGGCAGATGGTCACAGTGTGTCTGCAGGCAGGAAGCAGAGTCCAGTAACTGCTTCCTAGAAATTAAACCTTCCTAGAAACCCTCTCATAGACACACCCAGACATACGTTTCCATGGTGATTTTAAATCTACCAAGCTGACATGAATATTCTGCTTCCCGAGTGCTGGGATTAAAGTCGTGTGCCACCACTGCCCGGCCTATGAATATTAACTATACTAACCAGAGTGTCTCTTAGATGGTGACCAACAGCGTTTGCCACATGGGTAATTATTGTTGTGGGCACATACAGGCAGCAAACTGAAAACTAAAACAGATAAACTAATGATGTAGAGGCATGGCAAGAGGCTATGTGAGGATTTGAACCAAGAACCAGCTCTTTCTTTCTTTATGTTTTTTGAAATAGGGTTTCTTTGTGTAGCTCTGGCTGACCTGGAACTAGCTCTGTGGACCAGGCTGGATTCGAATTCACAGATATCCTCCTGCCTCTGCTTCCCAAGTGCTGGGATTAATGCCACATGCTACCAGAGAAGCAGCTCTTTTCTACTGTACTCTCTCTCTCTCTCTCTCTATATATATATATATATATATATATATATATATATATATTGAGTAAAATGTTCCAAAATTTTTCTGTGACAAAGGAGGGTGTAAATAATACATATATCATTTTACTGACAACAAAAGTATATTATAAAAGTTCACATTTATAAACAGTATGTGGTAGTATACACCTTTAAGCCCAGCAATTTAGGAGGTGGATCAGAAGTTCAAAATTATCCTTCGCCTTATAGCAAGTTTGAGGCCAGTATGGAACACGGGAGACTCTGAGAACAAAGTTGAAAATGACCTTCTGGCTTGGTGTGGAAGTACATGCCTCAGGCTTTCTCTGTGTAGCCCTGGCTGTCCTGGAACTCACTCTGTCAGACCAGTCTGGCCTTGAACCAAGAGATTTGCCTGCCTCTGCCTCCCAAGTGCTGGGACTAAAGATGTGTGTCACCATTGTGGGTAGTGTGTTGTGTGCCTTTAATCCCAGAACTCAGGAAGCAAAGGCAGAAGAATTTCTATGAGTGTGAAGCCAGTCTGGTCTACATAGCAAGCTCTAGACGAGTCAGGACTACATAGACCTTGTCTGAAAAGAGAAAGAAAGAAGAAATGACCTTTTGATTCATTTATTTGTGTGGTATGTTTTGAGGGCCTTTTAGGTGGATTTGGTGATAGAACGGCAAGCCTTAGCCTTGAACTTCAATGAATCCGCAGCGAGGGAGTCTCTTTGTGATGTATGTGGCTTGCCACTGAAGCACAAAGCCAGGAAATGCTGGAAATCAGTTTTACCAAAAAGGCTGAGTTTTGAAGATGTTTAGAAATCTGCTCAATGAAATTAAATGGGAAAACACTCTTCTAGGCAGAGAGAAGCCATGGAAAGGCAAGTTTACATTGTACTCAAGGAACAAAGAGGAATTTAATAGAGTCAGAAAGTTGTGAGGTCAGGAGGAGGAGGGAAAACAGAAAAGAACTGCGGACTGTTTCCCAGGAGCCCTGCGTTCCAGGCTAAGGACTTGTTCTTTATCCTGTAGAGCACCTGGAAGACTTAAACAGGCAAGCAAAGCAGTCTGCTAGGGCTGGTTTAGGGGACACTGTAATAAACCCAAGCAAACAGGATCGATTAAAGCTGTGGGGGGAGGGTCTGCCAAGGCCAGATACAAACATGAAAGAACAGGGAGGTGCCTGCCTGGCGTTGGCACCAGGTCCCATTGTATTCACAGCCTGTGCAGGGTCATGAGAAGGTCATGTGCAAAGATTATGTCCATCAGGATACCCATGCTAAAGTATTTAACGAGTGCTCACCATATTCTAGTTCTCTACTCAATGGGAGCTCCCTTTTATTTAATTCCTACCGAAAAGTCATAACAAAGCTATTTATAGGCTATTTATAGAAAATGGCCGATATCCAGCACGTTTAACATATGAAATCAGCTGAGAACACCTGGTGGTGCAGAAGCTTGGTATAAATCACATGTCTCACGAATCAGGACTCAAACCCAGATCTGTCTGCAGAATGAACGCTGAATTCACATTTTGCCTACCACCTACTAGTTGTGTGTTCTGAGATGCACATCTTACTCGTTGAGTCTGTTTTCTCACCTGTAAAATAGAGATAAGAACTGAACACGTGGCCAAGTGGTGGTGGTGGTGGCGGCTGCAGTGGAGGCAGCGCATACCTTTAATCCCAGCACTTGGGAGGCGGAGGCAGGAGAGTTCGAGTCCAGCCTTATCTACAGAGTGAGTTCCAGGACAGCTAGGGCTACATAGAGAAACCCTGTTTCAAAACAAAAAGACCTTGATAAGTTGCTGGACATTAATCAGTGGTTAAACCAACTGAGCAGGCAAGGAGACGCTGCCTCAGAGGACCCAGGTTCCTCTTTCCCCTTCTGACCCAGGTCTGTCTTCACATGGGGCCCTCTGACTATTTCCATCTCCTTGCCCATGAAGCAGGTTGCATGGTGCATGCTTGGAAGCAGGACCCACCTCTCTTCTGTCTTCAATGGGCCCTGCCACCTTGGCACCTGGTGTGTGCACACACTCATCTGTAGCCTTCTGGATTGGGCTACACGTTTCTGAATTGTGAGTGCCCAAAACAGTGTCTCTGGCCCACCTACCTCTATGTTGGCTTGGGACTGGAGGTGGCACTTTGCTCCATACCCCACACCTGAAGTGACAACCCACAGTTCTGTCTGTGGCTCAGAAGTTGCAGGACAGCTAAACTCCAAGTTTTTCTCAGGGCTTTAGGATGCTCTCAGGTCCTTCTGGCATCATCTGCCCTGTTGCCTGCCTGGGCTCTCTCCCAGGACCTGGTTGCCCCTATTGCAGGCATGCAAAAAAAAAAAAAAAAAAAAAAAAAAAAAAAAAAAAAAAAAACATGTCTCGCCCAGGATCCAGACAGCCTCACAACACTAATGTTGCTTTTCCATTTTCCTGGAAACTTCTATAGCTGCGGCCTGGACAGCATCCAAAAGTTTCCCCGAACTAAAGATAACAACAACAACAATAAGTTTTTAAACATTTAGAGAGGCGAAGGAAGAGAGACCCTAAGGCAAATGTCCCGGTTGATTACTGCTCAGCGAAACGGATTCTGAGGCAGGGACAGAAAAGGGAGGACCGTTTCCAGGTCACATTCACATTGCTTTTTTAAAAGACAGTTTCAAAACAGTCGACCTCCCTGGGGCAATTAAGAAAAAAAAAAAAAAAAAAAAAAAAAACCAACCCAGAAGGCAAAAGCTTCCCTCTCCTCCCCCATTTGGAAAGTTTTCTCAGCAGAGGCCTGAGCACATTCCTGACTTCTGGCTCAGGGAAGGACTTTCCCAACCTTCCAACATTCCGGGCCCTCACTCACCCTGCTGACCTACCAAGAGTTCTGCTTGCTCCACCCCAAACAGCTGCATTCCAGCTGTGGAGTTCTTATGAAACTGCCAGGAATCCTAGGGCTGCAAGGTAAGTGAGGAGGCTCCTGACAGCCCTTCGGAAGTCTGGAAACCCGGAAGCCCTGGAGCTGAGGCTGGCTATCCATGTTTCTATAACTCCACAGGCAGGGTGGGCTGTTGACTTAGGGAAAACAGGATTCTAGGAGGTCTTACAGAGATTAAAGGTCATGGCCAGCCTGATTCACCCCACCCCTATATGCACCTGGCAATGCAAAAAGTGAAATTCAAATATTTCTTTGGGAAGATTAAAAACTATTTCTATTTATTCATGAGTTCTGGGTTGGTTTTTTTTTTCTTTTTGCTTTTTATGATGTATTATTTATGTGTATGTGTGTGAGCACACATACCGCCAACAGAGGCCAGAGGGGGAAGGCATTCCTTAGACAGTGGTGAGCCATTTGATACATACGGGTGCTGGAATTGAACTCAGGTCTTCTGGAATCCCTGAACCTTCTCTCCAGCCCAAGCTCTGGGCAATGGTGGTGCAGGCCTTTAATCCCCAGCACTTGGAAAATCCCAGAAGCAGGCAGATCTCAGTGAGTTTGAGGCCAGCCTGGTCTACAGAGCAGTTCCAGGACAGCCAGGACTACCCCACAGAGAAACCCTGTCTTTAAACAAAAACAACAACAAAAAAGCACAAGGTCTTGCAAGAAGCAAGTCTCTGAGGCTGGGAAATGTAGCTCCATGGTAGCCTCTCTCCCAGCATACCTGAAGCCCTAGGTTCAATCCTCAACACAACAGAATGCAAACAAAATATACAAGTCTGTGCAACTACACAGTAAGCAGAAGCTTAATTTGGAAATTTGCCCCTTCAGGACTCGGTGATACAAATTTGGACTTCAAGGTCTGAAAGCCTGAGGCAGAAAGCTGGGCTACAGAGGGAGACCCTGTCTCAGCAAAATGGTAGGAGTGATCTTGCTATATGCTAGAGTATGTAGGAAGCAGAAGGTTAATTGAAAGTGAGATGACTCCCATGATGCAGTTCCATGATGGGGTGGGGCTTTGCAGTAATACAGCTGTTTTGGGGTCACCCACACTTATGTAAATAATCTTTTACCCATGCCCTCTAAGTAAGCCCAATAAATTCATTGCTACACACACACACACACACACACACACACACACACACACACACACACACACACACCCTTAATTTGCCAATGGCTCTGGATTACTCCTGGGAGGTGACAATGGCTCTGCTAGAAGCAAAAAAGGGAGTGTCGGTCTCCTTGTAAATTCCATGCCCTCCTAAAAATGGTGTCCCTGCCTGTGGATTCAGATGAGGAAGGGGGCCTGGGAGGCTCACCAGAGTCCTTTAAATATGTAGATGTTGGCCAGACGGGGCAGAGCTGAGCAAATGGCTTTTTAGGCAGCTGAGGCCCTCAGCTGCTGTCAGCACAACTGTCACCAAGCTCCCTTGGTTGGGGTGGCAGGGCAGGGGAGCTGGAGCCCTGATATTATTATCATCTGGGGCTGCAGGGTGGAAGCTGGGGTTAATGGAGTTACTGCTCTACTTGGTTTTAGAATAGTGGCAGCGGCTGGCCTGACTCCACGCTGGCTGATTATTCTGAGATTTTGAGAGCCTATGCCCTTTCAGCAGGACTGAAGGCCCCTCAGACACATAGCAACAATTAATAGCCATGGGTACGCTTTGGAAGTCCATCCTCATCTACAGTTATGCTACCCAGTATGTGCTCCATCTTAGGAGCTAAGCAGGGTTGGGCCTGGTCAGGACACAGGATGAGAGACTCCATTCTCCAAAGAGAGGAGCCTTCTGCAGTCTTCCATCAGCTCCAGGGCCTGGAAGTAAGTATGAGGGAGAGGAAGAAAGTAAGTATGGAGACGATCAGGCCAAATAGCTATATAGTAAAGTGTGTCTCTTCTTATTCCCTTCTGCTGCTGCTCCCACTTCCAAATATTCCCCTTTGTTCTCCTTTTGTCCCACTTACCCATGAACTTCCTATTCTGGTCCTTTCAGAATACAGTCTACAGCATTACCCATGCAAGCTATACTTTCCCCCAGCCCTGACAGTATCCCTTGAGCCCTTGAGACCCTAGAAGGAAAGCACCAGGAAATCGTAAAATAGTCTCTCTCCAGAAAACAATGGCTTCCGAGGTCTGTGGCAGACACACTCACAACCCCAGAAATAGTCTCATTGTCCTCTTGTGCAATATCCAGGAATTTGGTGAAACTCATCATTTTTCAGGTTACCGATAATGCAAGTTTGGAAAGTGAAACAGGAAGAACACAGGCTGAGAAAGCTTTTATCCAGCCACAGAGTCTCTCTCTCTCTCCAGATGCAAGATAGGTTTTTTTTTTTTTTTCAGCAGTTCTTTGGTGGGGTTAAAATTAGCTGGCAGCATTCTGGTCACATGCAGACAACAAAACAAAAGGGAATTGTTCCCCCAGACACTCCTAAACTAGCCCCACAGACCCTCCTAATCCATGGATTTCTGGGATCTGGCTCCCCCCTGGTATAAGAGAGGCCACACCACAGACTGCCCTCTGGGATTGCCCTTGCTGGAGCAGAGTAGAGCAGAGTGAGTGTTAAGGCTTTTTGGAATCCTGAAGCTTGCCTTGCTTGGGAAGGCACTCTGGGACTCCAAATTGGCTTTTGCAATTCTTCTCCCAGAAGCCAGCAAATAAGTAAACATCACGAGGACTTAGGAAGGGCAACACTGAAGGGTGACCATGGTACCCTTTGCCTTTTGGGACAACTGGATGTGGCTGTCAGAATGAGAATGTGAAAGGAACACGCCCAAACTCTAAGTGACAAGGACTTCAGACAGGATTCTTTATCCCTGGGCCCTGATGACAGGACATGTCAGTATCTGCTTCCAGTTTAAAACTATCACCAGCAGCTCAGAGTTAAAAATATAGCATCTGATTCACGCATAGTCAGGAAACATGGCTGTGCTCAGTACAGAAACATGTCCGTCAACCTGGGAAAGGAATCACCGCCACGAATATGCTCCTAGCTTGCCAAAGCTTAGCAGCTGCAAGAGCCAAAAACCCAGCTGCCTGGACCGTCTGGGGAAAGGGGGATTCTGAATCACCTGACTTCTTCAGCTCCAGTGTAATTCTAAGCCAGAACCATCTTGAGATGTCTCAAGGGCCAATTTCTCCTTAAAATTGTGTCTGAACACAATTCTGGATCTGCTAGTGAGGTGAAGCAGATGGCTTTTATTGATTATTTATTTGGAAGGGGTATTCAGGAATTGGAAAATTCCATTGAGATCAAATACATGGCCCTGCCAAAAACAAAATACAATGCCCCCCCCAAAAAAAAAAGTAAAGGCAAAGGCAATCATGAACAGACACCCAGAGAGCTGGGTTCAAAGGCACCACAGGTAAATCCCATCAAATGAGACAGGTCTAGTCTCTTGCCTATGTGGACTTCCATGGTAGTCTTCCTTTGCTTGAAACCAAAAAGGTCTCTGAGTCTGATCTCCTCTTGAAACCTCATTATACAGACAGACCTAAGTACAATCCTTCCCTCAGCTAGCATGCAAAGACCTCTTTAATGAGCAAGCACCACGCCCCCACCCACCCAGAGGAATAGCCTCAAGGTGTTACAAGTACATAGAGGTCTGAAAGCTGAAACCCTGGATAAACAGTTCACTGGAATATATTTAGCAGAAAATATTGAAAACCACAGAGAAAAATATGCCCCCCCTTTCTGGGATATTAACGAAGGTTTATGTCTAGGAAGCCTTCTGGAAATAGTGAGCAAAAAAGAAATACTGCTCACCTCTTCCACCCCAGGGTAAATAAATCATGAACCCTCTTTGGTTTCCATAGGCTTGGCTGGGGGATTTAATTTTTTCCCCATTAAACAGGCCACCCGGAGAGTTGGCATTATAGACCTGAAAATATACCAGATCTTGAACACACTGTGTTGTTTCTGTACATTGAATCAGGTTGTGTTTCAAATGGCAGCTTGTGCAAGATGGGGGGAGGGGGGACTGTGATTATCCGGGCTAGTGCACCCTCACACGAAGTCACCTGAAATTGCAGCATAAATGACAGATGTTTCACCTTGACTCACCCAATGTCTTGTCTCTGACAGGAACCCGTCCTCTATCTTTGTTGCCCAAGCTGATGTCATGTTCTAAGGGGCTGGATTTGCTAAGCTGCAGCAAAATGCCTTCCTGCAGAAGGACCCAGACTGCCTGCAGTGTGGGGCGGGGACCTGAGAAACAAGGCAAGGACAGGCAACTACTCTCCCTAAGATGGAGGCTGCATGATGTAAGTGGCTGGCTAAAATATCTGGCATGCTTGCAGTTTTAAGTTGCCAGCTAAATATTATTAAAAAGATAAAATACACGCAAACTGTGCAGAATGTAGGGCTGCTGTGTTTACATCCGGGTTTTGATGACTCAAAGCCTTACACTTGGGCTTGCTGAAAAGCTCTATTAAAAACACAGCTTTCGAAAAGCCTCCGCGGAGCAGAAGGACTCGGGGGTGGTAGAAGGATGGTAACCCCACCCCCACCCCAAGATGCTGTTCAGCTCTGTGTTCCTGGCAAGCATTTAGGGCCGGGGAAGTCTTAAGGGGTTAAACCTCCTTTCAGTTTGCAAACCAGAGCCGGGAGGGTTAACCTTTTTCCAGAACATTTATTTCACCATCTCACTGACTAGAAGGAGGAGGGGCGGGCAGGCAGGCGGGCGGGAGGGAGGGAGAGCCTGCCGCGTTGAGAGGCTGCGGATCACAAGGCCATTCTGATAGCCTCCTGTCCCCATGGCAACTGCAACGGCATTTATCAGTTCCTTCTGCGCACAGGCACCGCAAATCTGCATTGCACATGGCAGGCTTCCAGCATTTCAAATGAAAGAGCACTTTGAACGGCTGCCAAGTTTGGAAGGAGCAGAACTGTCAGGGCTGCTTAAAGCTGGCAGTTTATACTGGGGAGGTTTTCACTTCCCAGAATCCTCCGGGCTTGGCGAGCTGCCAAGTACTTAGCGGAAGCTAAAAAGTAACTCGCTCCCTCCCCTCCTCTTTCTCCCTCTGCTCGCGCTCCCCCCACCCTCCACACCATTCACCGCAGTGCTCTCAAAATTTTCCACATGTCCTGTGTCACCAGTGCAGACTGTACAATGAGAACCAGAACACCGGCTGCCCACGATCAGGCTTTTCTCAATAATGGGGGTTTAGGGTGGGTTCAGACACGGACAGCGGTGCAGCCGTTGTACCTGCCATAACCCCATAACCGCTGAATGGGAACACATAGTGTATGTGCCTTTCAACCTTTAAAAAAAAAAAGTACATTAATAAAAATAAAAAAGCAGCTTCAGAATCAGGGACACCCTAAGTACTGGGTGCGGTAGGGAATGGGGGTGGGGGTCGCTAGGTGGATAGATGGCTTGGAGCTTCATGGGGTGGGGTGGGGTGGGGGGAGTCTTGGAAACGGAATACAAAATGTCCACATCTAGCTTTTCTAAGCCGTGGGGAAGGGGATTGTTACTGAGTGCTCAACTGTTTCTGGAGCTTTCTTCCATCTCTCAGATGTCACCATTAAAGCTCAGAAGCCAGAGGTGGGGAGGGAATTGGGAGGCGGGTTTTCAATGCAAAGTTTACCAGATAACTTTTGACCATGCACACCACCTAAGAGCACCCAGAGCACCCGGGCTTCTACTGGCAGAAAGTGGAAACTGGCACCATTTTCACTGTGCTAATTTTTTTTTCTTTACATGAAAATCTACACTGAGATCAAGGGCTTGGGCTTTATTTCCTTCACAAATAGAACAAAAATTGTCTGCCGCTTAGGCGGTTGGATAGAGTTCAGGAAAACTATGTCTGGCATTAATTCCAAAGTGGAGGTTTTGGTTCAAGTGAGGCCCATTAATTTCAGTAAACTGTTTTCACTAGTCCAGACCCTGCTGTGCGAGGACTATTTATTACCTTTTGCTAACCTGATGTCTGCTGAGTTGCAAAGCAAAGGGGAGGGGAAGCCTGGGGTGGAGATATCTCTATCTTGGATCAAATGGGTTTGCACCTTCCCTTAGGGGGTCATGTTTAATAGTGAGTTTTCTATCCCTTCCTTTTCTTTATCAGAGCTTTTAAAAAATCCATCTTGCAATGAATTACAGAAAAGCAAATCCGATGGAGAGGATCTGGTGAGAGCAAACAGCCATCCCTTCCCCGTTCAGAAGGGCCCCTCCCAGCCACAGAGATGCTTCTGTGCCTGTCCCCTCTTCCAGGCTGCAGGTCCAGGGCAAAGCCCTGACATGATTCACCCTGACGATTGGGTCTAAATCCACCAAGACAGTCAATTTTGGCATTCGTTCTCCCTTAGGAATTTTACTAGCCGTCTGAAAAAAGCACATAAATTATCCCCCCTCTTTTTTCCATGCCTTCTCCTTTATCGCCCCCCCATCACCCCTCCCCAGTCCATCTTGATGTCATTTCAAAGAGAGGGATGAAAAGAAGGGAAAGAAGGGATTTGTCAGGCAGTCCAGTTTGTGAGTGTGTCTTGCCAGGCCCCAACACACACACACACACACACACACACACACACACACACACACACACACACCAGCTGAAAATGTTACTAAGAATTAAAAGCAAGTCAGTACTATGAAAGCATCAAATCCGAAGTTGAAAGAGGGGGACTCAGAGAAAGAGAGGGGGTGGGGTAGCGGAGTGGGAATGAAACACAATTCGGTCCTTTAGGTTGAGAAGGAAAGAGGCGTCAGTAGCCCCATTTGGTCAGCTTGTCAAATGTCAAATTCATTGGTCTTTCCTTTTTAACTACTCCCCCTCTCCCTGCCCCGCCCTAACAGTCAAGTTTGGTGAGGTTCCCAAGTGTGATTAATCTTTGGCAGAGGCCAGAAACAGGAGTAGGCTTCTTGGCTGCCCGTCCTGATAAACAATCTGTTCTTGGGAAGAGTAGGTGAAGGGGGCTGAGGGAGGTAATCTGCGGGCACGGAGGTGGGGGTAGGAGTGAGAGGAGGGGGGACCAACGCGAGGCCCACCCTCCTGGAGGAATGCAAGTGCCCCTCCTCCGGGACCAGTGGTTTAGGGGTGGGTCAGGTTTCCTGCCCTTAAGAATGTAAGTAGACAGTGGTTCCTTTCTTGCTGCCAGTCCCCAATGCCCAGGGCACGTCTCTGGGCCACCGAAGGCTCAAAGGAGGGGAGGAGAACGAAACCCGTGCGCCCCACCGTTTAGGACCATCTGCAAAGCCGTGCTCTAGGCGCTACGACCCCATCCCCCAGCGAGTGTGCGCAGAATCTACTTGCGATAAAGGGAAACCAAGGCAGTGTTAAAGAAAGCCGAGGTGGGGCAGCCGCTGTAGAACTTACTATAAAGCATAACGGGGAAAACCAGACTCTGGCCAAAACAAAAGGAGAGACTATTTGGCTTGGCGGAGTCGGAAGTCGCTGAGATCGAAACTCCGGAGGCAAGAAAGCTGGCTATGAATGTTGCAGCGGGAATACTGTGTGAGCAACCAGGCAGAAATCGGCAATATGTAAAAGTGGGAAGGGGGAGAGAGTGGGCGGAAAGGCAAATCAGTGTCTAGAAGGCTTTGCACGGCTGGGAAATGTCACCAAGGAGAGCGCAATGGCACCGAATAAAAGATGAATGATAGGCTACCTTTTGGAAAACGAATATAAAAATAAGAAGAAAGGTGAGAAGTCCGCCTCTTCGCTGAAAAGCAGATCCATTCCTCACCGATTGCCTTCCAGCCCCAACATACAGGCAGCTCGATTTCCTTTGGACTTAATTACATGAAAATGCTGAACAAAACTTGTAATTACACCCTTAGTCCCTGCCACTCAGGCCCTGCACACTTCCTGCCTAGTTTTGTTTTATAAAGAGGAGTCATTGCCTCTTTCTTTCCAAATTGGCCAAAACAACAACAAAAAAAGTAAAGGCACCAAATAAATCTCTAACAGCTTTGAGTCTTCATAGTCATTCCCCAACACACACACACACACACACACACACACACACACACACACACCAGGAATCCGGGAGGGGAAATCATCTCCCTAGGAGAGCCCAGAAGGAAGGACCCAACTATGCTATTGTCTTGCTCTGACTCCAGGGCTGAGAGACAGTTACTGCTTAGATTGTCACTCCAACACAGAGGTGCTAGGCTGGTCACCCAGAGGAAACCTTCCAAGGACCAGACAAAGAGTGTGGACAGGGTGTATGTAGCATTAGGCTTGGCTTTCCTCTTGCTCCTGGAAGGGTTCAGTGCTGCAAGAGATCGGGGTCAGGACTGGCCTCTTTTACAGCCCTGCATCACAGAAGGGATCTTACAAGGAGGCTCTGCAGGAAGAGTGTGATTTAAGATGGACATTTGACAGGTGAGAAGCCAGAGCTCAAGAGAAGAAACAGATTGCCTCGGAGTCAGGCATGCTGCTGCAGGGAGTCTTGAACAAGCACTGCTGCCTCTTAAGGCTTTGGGGGCTAACTGCATCAGGAAACTAGGACACCTAGGAGAAAATGGAAGCGGTTCCATTCTGGGCTGGACCCATTCTGGCTTATTTTCATCTTCAGATTCCCAGCACTGAGACAGAAAGTGCTAAGAACCAGGCCTGATCAATCCATAGCCACTGTGGAAAATGAGGCAGAAAGACCACAGGGTCGAAACCTATTTGGGCTACAGGATGAGTTCAAGGCCTGGCTGGACAACTTCTCAGGAGCCAGTGTAAAAATAGAAAGGGAGCTAGGGATGTAGCTCAGAGATAGAGCACTGCTTAGCATGCTCCAGGCCCCAGGTTCTACCCTCAGCCAGAGGCTGGGTAGTGCTCTCTAGGTAAATATGTCAAAACCCTCTAGGCCATGGGACAGCCAAGTTTCAGCACACTTGGGTAAAAACAGATGATAACTTCTAGGTCTAGAAAGAGGCCTTTTCTATTATAAAAATCCATGCCCCTTGTTTTCCTCCTTCGCCTACATGGTTCACTGGGCTCTTCTTCAACCCCTTTTCCTTTCAGTGCTGGATATCCAGACTCAGGGCTTTGCATGTGCTAGGCAAGGCTTCATCTCTCAGCTGCATTCCTTAGTCCCAGATGTGTACATTTCAAAAATGTCTTAAGGGCAACTGGAGATGCTTCTTCATCCTTTCAGCAAGAACCGGTACTTCAGATTTCCCTCTGTCACCTCTACCTGGGTCCAGGGCACAGAAAACCTGGAGAAGTAAAAGAAAGGTGTTTGGGGATTGCCCAACAGTGGCTACTCTGTTTTTCTCAGAGCTTGATAATGACTGATTTTTAACTCCCACACAACTGGTGCTGATTTATACACAACCTTGTAGCCTACTGGGACAGTTGTGGCATTAACCTGTAAATTCCTGTGGGCAGAGAGTTTTACCTTCTTGTTTCGGTTTCTTGGTAGCATCTGGAACCCCTAAAGGGCTAGAAGCCTGTAGGGTGAAAGTGAATGCCAGTTTTACAGCACACAAAGCCTGGTTTTTTTTTTTTTTTTTTTTTTTTTTTTTTTGCTAACTCTGGACCACCTTTGGCCCAGCTTTCCTCACCTGCACAAAAGGCTGATGAAAGTAACACCTACCTCACAGGCACTCGTGAGGCTTGGTGAGATAATGTCTGGAAATGCAATGCACTTTGGAACCCTTGACAAATGTCGGGTTTTGTTAATAATCGCTTACATTTTATTAAACATATTATAATGCATTGTCATCCACATAGACCATCAAACTAGCAAAGGAAACCTGAAGCGCAAATGATTTGCTCAAGGTCAGCCAAAGTCCAAGGTGAACAGCATAATATAAATATGTACCCAATACCCGTGTCTCTGTCTCTCTCTTTAGAGGTTGAAGTGCTCAGCACAGACAAGCCAAAATATTCGAAATTCTAGCCCAAGGACCCAAATCAAGGCAAGAAGGGATGGCTACCTTGTACCAACCTTGACCCAGGAATGGCGAGGACCTGGGAGGAGCTTCCTGCTCTGTGACCACACCTTCTGACTTCCCTAGCAGTAAAGTACCAGAGGCAGTGGGTCTCAGGGACTGCCTTGTGGAAATCCCCTGATTACTGTAGACTGGCTGGGAACCTCCCTTTGAGGCCCAAGCTCACATATGAGTGGAGGGTTAGAGATAGGCACACCTATGGTCTTCACGGCCACCGGCCACCTCAACGTGGCCCCGCCTACTCCAAGCCTTCCTCCGGTTCTAGCTACTTGTTGAGGATTTGAATATTTGTCCCAACTGAATCAATAGCACTCTTGTCTGGCTCTTCCACCACTTTTTCCCCTAGGGCCGTTTCCCTGGACAGCTCATTCCAGGCTTTTTAGGGGAGCAGGGAGAAAACACACACACACACACACACACACACACACACACACCAGCTTTTGCTGAGGCAATGCTGGGCTACACACACACACACACACACACACACACACACACACACACACACACACACACACACACACACACACCAGCTTTTGCTGAGGCAATGCTGGGCTCCACCCCCCCCACACACACACACCAGCTTTTCCTGAGGCAATGCTGGGCTCCCCCATGCCCTGGCACGCTGGTAAGAGGATGTCGGGAGGCAGGAACTAGACTCCACTACCCCCACTCCTGCGCCTTTCTTCCCCTCCCTGATCTCCGCCCCTCCAGGAAGAAAACAGCCAGAGACCGGATCGTTCTTTCCGCCACTGTGCCAACCCCAACCATTATGCCCGCCCTCCCTTGCCTTCTCCCCAGTTTCGCTCAGAGCGCCCGCCTTGCCCATGCGCCCGAGGCTGGGCAGGTCTTGGCGAGCGGTGTAAGTTCAGCTCCCCAGGGCTTCTCGGCGGCGAATCACGTTGTTCCTGGGATTTCATGCTCTAGTGGCTCTTGTGTAACCCTATGCCCTGGCCTAACTCAATACTTTTTTTTTTTTTTTTTAAAATACCAGGATTAATCCTTTAGGGAAAGACAAATACTTCCGCCACAGATCCGACCAGGGAGTAAATGTGTAAATCACCCAGCAGCCTCCAGCTCCCATGGCCCCTTTGCTCGGGTCTGCAAGGCACAGTAACCTGCAGCACCCCTGGGGTTCCTAGTGCCAGACGATCCCAGGCCTCCATAAGGCCAAAGGAGGGGCCCAACCCACACGTTTGTTTTCATCTACTTTTAAGCGGCTCCCGCAGGCCAAAGAACAGGGACCTGCTTACTGCCCGGCTGTGTTACCAAAAAAGGCTTTTCTCTCTGCGGAGCGCTTGGCGGCGCGCGTTGCAGCGGGGTGACGCGAGGTTCAGCTTCGGCCTGGAGAGCCAGCAGGCCAAGAGCACCCCTGCCCCCGTTCCATTTCGGTTCCAAACTGCTGGGGCTGTTGAGGGCGGGCGGGAGTCGCTGAGATGCATAGAAAGAAGTGCCTAAGATCCTGGCAACCTTCACAACCCTAACACTGGGCCGTGTTGCTCAGGAAAGGCCAAGTGGAAAGCTGACCTTTTGCTCCAGTTTAGAACAGTGTTCTCTGAAGATGCTATGGCAGATGGCTAGCTGAGGAGAAACAGGGCTATTAAGACAGGACTTCGATTTGTGGGGTTAGGGCTAGCATTTTGTAGCTTGCTCTGCTAGTCTCTGCAACTGGTGCACCCCAGAACATAGCACCAGAGTTCTGTTATCTCTGCTCCCCTACCTCTCACCTCCCTGATCAGTTCTTCCCAGGAGATCACAGCATTGCTGCAGGGGCAGAGGAATGTATCTCCAAACATTGGAGTTGTCACCTCCCCAGTCACTGATGCATCCCCAAAAAGGGCCTTCTGAGACAAGCAGTTAAAAACCAATTTATCACCGAGAACGATAGTGATTCTTTTTGAGGAGGTATAGAGAGTTACTATTTTTAAATAAAAGGATTATGAGACTGTGGGCTGTAATGGGATTCTGTTTAAATGCATACTGATGGCTAAGCTCGCTATGTTCGGAGATAACCGTGTGTGTGTGTGTGTGTGTGTGTGTGTGTGTGTGTGTGTGAGAGAGAGAGAGAGAGAGAGAGAGAGAGAGAGAGAGAGAGAGAGAGAGTGTGTGTGTGTGTGTGTGTGTGTTTAGTAAAAGTGAAGACAGAGACAAGGAGATGGTACACTGTGGCAATGGAACTCAACTTGCTTTCTCTACCTGCCTGGCTGGAGGTTTATGGCTAAGCTGCTATTCCTAAAGTATTTTTGGTTTGGTTTGGTTGTTTGGTTTTTAAAGACATAGTTGCTCTGTGTAACAGCCCTGGCTGTCATGGAACTCACTATTTAAACCAGGCCGGCCTTGAACTCACAGAGATCTGCCTGCCTCTACATCCCAAGTGCTGGGATCAAAGGTGGGTGCCACCACCACCCAGCGCAGTTTTGGTTTAATAACAAGAAAAATAGTGGAAATAAATGGGACATCCAGCCAAGCCAAAGTTCAGGAGTCCCAGGCTGGTAGGGATTGTTGAGCCCTGTGTTGTGACTCACTCAAGGGTGGCTGTGGCACGAAGAAGGCTGAAGTCCAAGGGTAAGGAAGCACTCCCTGAGAGGCTCTATGCACATGACTCTGCCCCACGCCAGCTAGCCTGCCAGGCAAAGTCTATTATTGCCCTACAGCACACAGTGAGCTCGCTGTTTTTGCAAAACCAGAAACTGGGTTGCTCTGAGATGAAAGAGAGGCTCCCTATGGGCTTCCTCTTCCTCCCTTTCTCCATATCCTTACAAGCTCTACTTTCCTTTGCATTTGGAACCCAGAACGGAAGGTCTAGATGCTAGGAAATGCTGACTAGCATCGGGAGATCAAATGTCAAAATAAAAGTATTTCTTGTTGCTTCAACTGACTGTAACAGTGATCATAAATAATGATCATAATGCCTCATGAACTTTAATACTTTCACAGGGAAGCCAGTGACAGTTTCAATATCATTATCAATACTAGTATCCAACACTGGCAGCTTCTGGGGAATGCAATAATGTGCTCTCCATACTGTATGGTACATGTATGCTTCACTCTGCAGCAGTGTTGCTTGACAGCTTCTCTATGTGGAAGAATTCAGTGGTACAGTCCAGAGGGGGATTCGAGGGGCTCATTATGAATGTGCATTTACACAGCACTTTATATACAAGTTATATGCAACAAAGAACGGGGTGCTAGTGGGAAATGTGAGCACCCTACACCATCCCTGGCAGTCTTAGCTTGTGTGCACTGCGTCTCAAATCAAATTTACTGGATTTAGATTCCAGGCCAGCTGCAGCAGCTGTAGACAAGTTATTTCAACCTCTTTATTTTCCTAGTCTGCAAAATGGAATAGAATATACTTTGTAGAAAACATTAAGGGTTTAGTAATGTTAAAATACAGCTTCATGTTATGTCTCTACATTGTAATGAAAATAATACTAAGGTTGATACAAAGGAACCACTTGTCCAGTACCTATCCCAGAGTCACTTGTCACGGATGACAAGAAACAAGCTGAAATCTTCAACAACCCATCAAGCTGGGGGAGATAAATCCATTTTGCAGAAGAAAAAGAGATGATACAAATAGAGCTCAAGGTTACAAAGCCAGTAGTAATAGTGAGGAAATTCCAACCCTGTAGGCAGAACCCAGCCCTATCAAATCACCTCCCCTCCACCAGCCTTCCACAGGGATTATCCTAATTTACATAAGAAAAAGGCAAACCTAATAAATAGGAGAATCAGCTGAAATGCCCCAGCCAGAGCTAAGACCAACCCTATCTGTTTCTACAATGAGCAATAATGATGAGCAGTGATCTTACACGGGAGAAGAAACCGTGACCTCCCAGAGCGTACTGGGGCAGTGTGGAATTAAATCACAGCACGCCGGAGGAACTTTCAAAACTGCCTATGCTTTATTTATTTATGGTTCTAAGGATTGAGTTCGGAGCCTCGGTCATCCTGAACAAATGCTCCCTCGCTGAGCTACGATCCTAGCTCTAGCAATCAGTATTATTAAATGCTGCCCCGTTTTATGAAACCCAGAAAAACCACTCACCTGTTTGGCAAATTCTTCACTCCCCATTCCCTGCCTCAAGTGCGGCTGTATGCAGCCAGTTGACTGTTTTCCTCAAGGCCTCAGAATGCTCATAGCTCACAGCCAAAAAACTTTATATAGAGTTTGGCCAAGGGGAGGGGTGGCTCATTTAGTACCATCCTCGAAACTCCGACTGATTCTCAGGCCAGGTCACAAAAACAAATCTAAAAGGTAATTTCTGGAAGATTGGAGAAGGGCTAATTCTGCAGGTGTTTGAGCACCACTGGTGGCAAGGAATGTAACATTAATGGGGGAGGGAGCTCTCATCACAGATGAAATAGGTAATACCTTATATGAAATTTAATTTTACTGCCTAGGGTTTGGGGGGTGGGGAACGGGAATCGGAAACAACACTCGTGGCTCTAAATTTTTTTTTTTTAAATTGGGAAAGCCAGGCAGGAAAAGGAAAGGTCATTGTCTGTATACACACACACACACACACACACACACACACACACAGACACACACACACAGAGACAGACACACACACACAGAGACACAGACAGACACAGACACACACACAGACACACACACACAGACACACAGACACACACACACACAGACACACACACACAGACACACAGACAGACAACAGACAGACACACACACACACAGACACACACACACACACACACACACACACACACACACACACACACACACACACACACACACACACACACACACACACACACACACACACACACACACACACACACACACACACACACACACACACACACACACACACACACACACACACACACACACACACACACACACAGAGGCGCGCGCCAGCCCAGGGCTTGCAGCATTAGCTCGCCGGGCCTCAGCTGTGGTACACACACAGCCGAGGGGGGGAAGGGAGGGGAAGGCGGAGGCGCGGAGGAGGGGCCGACAGGGAGGAATCTGGGCATCCTGCCGCGCATGCGCCTTTCGCGAGCAACAAGTGGGCTCCACAGACAGAGGAAGTGTAAAGGGGGGGTGGGGGACTGGTGCAGAGCATGGCGGTGACGTCAGCGCTCCGCCCGGGCGGCATCCCGCGCGGCCAAGCCGGGGACAGCGCGAGCCGCAGCCCGAGCAGGAGCGCTGAGACGCGCCTCCGGAACGTAGAGTAACAATCACAACCCCACATTCCAGGCGAGCGCGAGCGGGAAGGGATGCGACCCGGGTGGAGGCGCCGAGCGAGCGCCGTGCAGCCAACGTGAGCGCCGCCAGCCTCTGTGGCCGGAGAGCTGGCCAGGCCAGGGGGCGGTGGGAGCCTGCGTGCGTGCGCTCCTCTCTCTGCTCTCGTGTGTCTTGGAAACGGTGGCCGCGGCTGCTCCCTCCGGCGTGCAAACCCAGGCGCCGCCAGCGCAACGGCCGACGCTGCGAAGGGGAAACTCTTCCTCTTGGCGGCCACCTCCTCCCCCGGCCCTCCCGGGGAATCAGCGGCTTCAGCAAGATTGGACCTGGGCACCGGGTGGCACAGCTCTCTAACCCTCTCCCCGGGGCGCCTGGCGTAGAGAGGACTCAGATCGTAGGGGGACCACCCCCTCCTTCGCGCTTCCACGCTTCAATCACTCCGGGGAGGGGGCCAAAAGGCCACTGGCGGCCGGCCCCGGACACCCTAGCCCCCTCCCCCCAGGCCCGGAGCTTCCAGCCCTGATCCGCCGCGCCAGGAAGAAGGCTCCCGGCGCTCTTCTCCAGACCAGACAGTCGCAGTAGGAGGTGGGGGCGAGCAGCGTGCAGGACCCGTCGACCGCCCGGGCGGTGGAGCCCCCACGGAGAGGCGCTGCGCCGGCCCTGGAGACTCGCTCTCCCTCCAGCCCCTGGGGCAGAACTTTCTCGCCCCCCTCCCCTCAGCCGGACTCATTCCTAAGCCAGCCAGCCAGTCCTCCAGGTGGAGAAGGCACCACAGAGACAGCCCGGGAGGGGGCCTACCTTCCCCGAGGCTGGCATCATGTCGGCGGCGCAGGTGTCCTCGTCCCGAAGACAGTCTTGCTACCTGTGCGACCTGCCTCGCATGCCCTGGGCCATGATCTGGGACTTCTCCGAGCCCGTCTGCCGCGGTTGCGTCAATTACGAAGGCGCCGACCGCATAGAATTCGTGATCGAGACCGCACGCCAGCTGAAGCGGGCTCACGGCTGCTTCCAGGACGGCCGCTCCCCCGGGCCGCCGCCGCCCGTTGGGGTCAAGACAGTGGCCTTGTCCGCCAAGGAAGCGGCGGCGGCAGCAGCTGCCGCCGCGCAACAGCAGCAACAGCAGCAGCAACAACAACAGCAGCAACAGCAGCAGCAGCAGCAGCAGCAGCAGCTTAACCACGTCGATGGCTCTACTAAGCCTGCAGTGTTGGCCGCCCCGTCCGGCCTGGAACGCTACGGCCTGAGCGCAGCGGCCGCCGCTGCCGCCGCCGCCGCGGTGGAACAACGCAGCCGTTTTGAGTATCCGCCGCCCCCGGTGAGTCTGGGGAGCAGCAGCCACGCCGCCCGGCTGCCCAACGGCCTGGGAGGTCCTAACGGCTTTCCTAAGCCCGCACCAGAGGAGGGCCCCCCGGAGCTGAACCGCCAGAGCCCCAACTCATCCTCGGCGGCAACATCGGTGGCTTCTCGGCGCGGGACACATAGTGGGCTGGTGACCGGGCTCCCTAACCCGGGGGGTGGGGGGGACCCAGCTCACGGTGCCCCCAAACCTATTACCGCAGACGCTGCTTAACGGCCCGGCCAGCGCTGCGGTGCTGCCTCCGCCCCACGGTTTGGGGGGCAGCCGAGGACCCCCGACTCCAGCGCCTCCCGGTGCTCCCGGGGGGCCCGCCTGCCTCGGGGCTGCCCCGGGTGTGTCGGCCACTGTATCCTCCGCGCCGTCTTCGACCTCGTCGACGGTGGCAGAGGTGGGCGTGGGTGCCGGGGGCAAGAGGCCTGGGTCGGTGTCGAGTACGGACCAGGAGCGTGAGCTAAAGGAGAAGCAGCGCAACGCTGAGGCCTTGGCCGAGCTGAGCGAGAGCCTGCGCAACCGAGCGGAGGAGTGGGCCAACAAGCCCAAGATGGTCCGCGACACGCTGCTCACGCTGGCTGGCTGCACGCCCTACGAGGTGCGCTTCAAGAAGGACCACTCGCTGCTGGGTCGCGTCTTTGCCTTCGACGCCGTCTCCAAGCCCGGCATGGACTACGAGCTGAAGCTGTTCATTGAGTATCCCACGGGCTCCGGCAACGTGTACTCCAGCGCGTCCGGGGTGGCCAAGCAGATGTATCAGGATTGCATGAAAGACTTTGGCCGGGGTCTGTCCTCTGGCTTCAAGTACCTGGAGTACGAGAAGAAGCATGGCTCGGGCGACTGGCGCCTACTTGGGGACCTGCTGCCCGAGGCTGTGCGCTTCTTCAAGGAGGGCGTGCCTGGCGCGGACATGCTGCCCCAGCCCTACATAGATGCCAGCTGTCCCATGCTACCCACGGCGCTGGTGAGTCTCAGCCGTGCCCCCAGTGCACCCCCAGGAACTGGAACCTTGCCGCCAGCGGCGCCCACGGGCCGCGGTGCAGCCGCCAGCCTGCGCAAAAGGAAGGCATCCCCGGAACCGCCGGACTCAGCTGAAAGCGCACTGAAGCTCAGCGAGGAGCAGCAGAGGCAGCAGTGGATGGCAAACCAGAGCGAGGCGCTGAAGCTCACTATGTCCGCGGGGGGCTTTGCGGCTCCAGGGCACGCAGCAGGGGGACCGCCCCCACCCCCTCCACCTCTGGGACCTCATTCCAATAGGACCACCCCGCCGGAATCAGCCCCCCAGAATGGTCCGTCCCCCATGGCCGCACTCATGTCAGTAGCAGACACTTTGGGCACAGCGCATTCGCCCAAGGACGGCAGTTCAGTGCACTCTACCACTGCATCTGCAAGGCGAAACAGCAGCAGCCCGGTGTCGCCCGCCTCCGTGCCGGGGCAGCGTCGCCTGGCATCACGAAATGGGGACCTGAATTTACAGGTGGCGCCCCCGCCGCCTAGCGCCCACCCGGGCATGGACCAAGTGCATCCCCAAAACATTCCGGATTCCCCTATGGCCAACAGCGGACCCCTCTGCTGTACCATTTGCCACGAACGTTTGGAGGACACTCATTTCGTTCAGTGCCCATCCGTCCCTAGCCACAAATTTTGTTTCCCTTGTTCTAGAGAGAGTATCAAAGCCCAGGGGGCTACAGGTGAGGTGTATTGCCCCAGCGGAGAGAAATGCCCCCTAGTCGGGTCTAATGTACCTTGGGCCTTCATGCAGGGTGAAATCGCAACCATCTTAGCTGGGGATGTTAAAGTGAAAAAAGAGAGAGACCCTTGAGCCGCAGGGCAGGGACCTCTTTTGCCCTAGACCACCTCCTCCTCAATCTAGAGGGCCCTTCCCCCCACCTGCCTCCCATTTCCCTTCCCACCAAGATGTAGAATTGTGAATATAACTGCAAAAAGTTAGTCTTATGTATAGACATTATTTCCGTCGTATGTTTCTATATTTTGAAACAGGTATGTAACTTCTTCATTTGAAGGATAAGCTGGTTGTGTTAAGCAGTATAATATTGATTGGATCATTTGCATCATATTCGTTAGCATTTATTTGGTGGCAGAATGTTTGCCTAGGTACAGCATTAATAGCCCTTAGCAACGACTGCTGCTGGTGTGTATTTTTGTAAATGTTATGCACTCTGAAAGGAAAAACACACAAAAGAAAATGATTTTTTTGTTGTTTTTGTTTTGCCAAGGCCAGTGTTGCTGCCTAAAAAAAAAAAAAAAAAAAAAAAAAGAAAGAAAAGAAAAAAAGAAAAAAAAACTGATGCTATAAAATGGTGAAAGCTTCTCTCTAAACAGCCCCAAGTGTTGAAGTCTTCACTTAATTTTGTTCTGTTCTGTTTTGTTTTCCTGTTTTGTTTGCAAAATGGTAAGCGGGGTGTTGGGAGGGGATGGGTGTTTTTTGTTGCAAGTTTGTGAGGGGGAAAATGTTTTGGTTTGTTTCTACTGACCTGAATGTGTTGGATCTTCACGTGTCGTTTTGTTTTGGCTTTATTGATGCACGGATGCTTTTGAACAGTAGAGCGAAAAGCTAGACATGGAGAACTTGCTCTGTTTGTCCTTTATACATTTCTGTAGTTAACAGAACACTGTAATGTGCCTTGGAGCTTAGTAACTTGTAATAAATTCAATTGATATTAATTCTGCCCTGAGTCAGCAAGTTTGTCTTTCTAGGGTTGAGGCCACACCACTCTAAGGGGACAATTGTTAACCTCCTAACCTGGAACCAGGAATCCTGGTTCCTTTGAAGGCTCTCAGAGCTGGCTACCCCACCCCTTGGGTCCCAGACTGTTTATGTTTTACCTCTCCTGTAATCTACAGTTGCTGACTAAGCAATTTTTGTTTACTCTTCAGCATCTTTACCCACCCCCCATATGGGACCCAGCTGCAAAAAGCATTGTCAGGAATGCTTTTTTGGTGTCTTTCCCTGGGGCAATGAGTATATACTGATAGCCAGTGTAGCTGTGATTAACAAGTGGGAACAGCGGGAAATTTAGAGTAAGAAATATTAGGGTGTTTTGCCTCTACACAAAGGGTATGATTTACTGTCATTGCACACTTAAAAAGTGTCTAGCTGGGTTTTGCTCCCTGTGTGTAGCTGGAAATGTGGTCAGCTGGCCTCCTGCTCCTCCTCTCCTCCTCTTCTCCTGCCCCTCCTGCCATGTATGTCTTTCTTGGCTATTCCCATTTCTAATCTGCCATGATGGACTCTAGCCCTCTAGAACTATAAGCTAAAATAAACCCTTTCTTGAAAATTAAAGTGCCTAGCTGGGAGTAGGGCCAGGGAAGGGTGTGAGCATCTGGGAGGCAAATGCATGTAGATTGCAAAGCAGCTTCCACCTCATTCATTATATCCTACCCTTTAATGAATGTTTCTTAAGTCGGGACACAGCTGATCAGAGCAGACTTAGGGGGTGGGGGTGGAAGGGAAAGAAAAGCAAAGGTTATTTAGGCACCAAATGGAATCCATTTTACTGGCAAGGAAGCTCAACTATTAATCAGCTTTGTTGTGGGCATTTGTGAAGTTCTGATGGGTGGGGAAGGAGAAAACTGCACCCTCTGGGGCTCAGAATCCCCCATCAGACGCGAGACTAGCCTTTCATCTAGCTAGAGCAAGGCAAACAGTCCTGGTTTGAACCTTGTCCTTTCCTGGAGGCAGCAGAGGACTAGAGAGCAGGAGAAAGGAAGCAAAACACAACAGTGGTGATCTGATTTAGTTCCTAGCCACTCCCTTGCTGCTCCTGGGCAGATGGAACTGACCAGATCTGCCTGCCTGCCTGCCATGGGGAAGGAAATAATGAACCCTACCTAACTGACATCTAAGAAGGAGCAGGAGGGCGGGGAGGTGGGATTAGGTGCAAGCCACTCGTGAGGAAAACAAATCATGGGGATAGTCCTGACACCAATGTGGAGGTTTGGTTGGTGTTGGGACTTGCTATTAATAATAACACCCTTTGGGTTTCTGTTCCAGCTTTGCCACCATATTGAAGTGGAAACCAGAGCCCGGTGTGACTGTGTGGGTGTGTATGTTTGGGAATGGGATCCATGGTGCTATTGATGGATCTGCAGCATGATACATGGGAAGCGCCTGGCTCACCTCTAAGAATCTCCCTACATATAAATAGATGTTCATTCCTGTCAGCTTCCTGCAAATGTGTCCTTGCGTTTTCATCTGTTGCCAAGTGTTGTATTGGTGCTTATGAGTCATGAAACCTATTTTCATCCTCAGGGGTAATTAACTCTGGGGTGATAATGCATAGTAGACTGTAGGAAGAGTTAATTCTAAAACCCATCCTGGGCCCAGCGACCAATCACTTAAAGGTCTGAGCTGCTTTTCTTACAGCCTCATTAATTTAAGACCTGAGCAGGTTTTGCTGGAAGATTTCTCCAAGGTGCTCCCAACACCCACACTGAATGCTGAAATGCGTGAGCCTAAGGGAAAAAGGGCCCACTCATGGACTTAGATGTGAGGATTGCCTGTCTGAGTGTGGCCGCTGTGAGTAGAGTCGGTCCTGTTATCTACCTGTGTACACAAGGGCTCCTGCCTGCCTGCCTGCCTGCCTGCCACTCTCTTCATTGCTTTGGTATTATGTTCAGGAACTTTTAGGATTACAAGTCCTTGATTACTAGTATATATGGGCAAGAGGGCCTGTCATTAAGAACTGAGAACAGTGTCGTTCCCCCACCCCCACCCCCCTGGTTTGCCGGGTTCTATTATTAGGAGAAGCAGCAGCTGTAGTAATGAAGCATCCAGCAAAGGAGGCTGGTTTGGTTTCACTTAAGGAAGCCTGACTTGACAAGACTCCTTGTGGTGGAGAGACGTAAACTAGTGGAAGCACTCAGAGGTTAGGGCAGAACTCTGGCTGGAGGTGAATCATAAAATAACTGGTGCAGTTAATTGAAGTTTGCCATAGCCAAGGGCCGCTTGTTAAATGGTGGCTGTGTCTCTTTTGGGGGGGGGAGGTGGGGTGATAAGACTGCTCTTTGGTGGACTTGTTTGGCAGCTAGTGTGGCTGCCTCCACCAGTCTTGATTTGGTTCTCAGGTAGATCATCCTCCCTTCCCTGAAGTGTAAGGTTTGCCTTCTCTGGCCCCGAGGATTATCGGGTATTCTGGAGACTCAGCCAAGTGTTTAGCTGACTGACTCTAAGCTCCTTTTATGCTACTTGGGAGTAACCCTACTCCAATTTCGCATCTTTCCCACTTTGCTCCCAAACCATAGGTACTGGCCAATATTTTACAGTCTGTGTTATACTATTTATATGCCTTGACCTGTACATCTGATACAATCTTAATGATTCTTTAAGTGAAATGGGTGGAGGCAGTGAGAATTTAACAACTTTGGAAGAATAGGCTGATGGGTGACATCTTGGTCACTGGAGGCAATACCCTAAGAACTCACAATTTCAAATCCTTAACATTAAGATTCCAGAGATTCCAGGTATATTCTCCCAAGTATCTTGGGACTGATGATAAAAAGAGTATTAAGATTCACCATTTGAATATGTGAGAGCATCTCAAGTAGCTCAGACTAAGCTGGAACTCACTATGTAGCCAAGGCTGGCTTTCACATTTTGATTCTCCTCTCCAGACACTGCCTTTGGGTACTGGGGTTACAGGACAGCACCTCCAAGCCCAGCTTTCTGAAATTCACTTTTGTTTCCTCCTAAACTCCATCAAGTACCAGAAGTTGGACATGGAAATGACCCTTAAGGCCTAGTGCAAATGTTTATCTGGCAGCACTGGGGATTGAATCCCAGGGCTTCACCCATGTTAGGCTGTGCTACCCCAGAGCCATATCCTTAGCCTCCTTTTTACTTTTTATTTTGAGACAGGGTCTCACTAAATTGTCTAGGATGACCCGAACCTTTATTTACTTATTTTTTAAGACAGGGTCTTACTATGTAGCCCTAGCTGGCTTGGAATTTGCTATATGTAGACCAGGCTGGCCTCGAACTCACAGGGATCAGCCTGTCTTTGCCTCCTGAGTACTGGGATTAAAGAACTGCATCATCAGACCCAGGGAGAGTGAGTGTATTTATAAAGCGGTTTAGTAACATCTACAACCCTTCCATGAAACTCAGGATTTAGAACTCAGGCCAATTCATTATTCAGTTTATTCATATGAGGACCTCAGTGCACAGAGAAGAAGAAGAAGAAAAAAAAAACTTGCCTAGGATCACACGGTGGCAGAGTCTGGACTAGATTCATTTTTGGGGTGGGGGTGTTGTTTTTGAAACAGGGTTTCTCTGTGGCTTTGGAGGCTGTCCTGGAATGCGCTCTTGTAGACCAGGCTGGTTTCAAACTCACGGAGATCCTCCTGCCTCTGCCTCCCGAGTGCTGGGATTAAAGGCATGCACCACCACTGCCCGTCAAAGAAAAAACTCTTAAGATACTGGGTTTAGCCTGGTGGTGGTGGCGCACGCCTTTAATCCCAGCACTCGAGAGGCAGAGGCAGGTGGATCTCTGTGAGCTCGAGACCAGTCTGGTCTACAAGAGCTAGTTCCAGGACAGCCTCCAAAACCACAGAGAAACCCTGTCTTAAAAAACTAAAAAAAAAAAAAAAAAAAAAAAAAAAAAAAAAAAAAAAAAAAAAAAAAAAAAAGATACTGGGTTTAACTAGAGCTGTCTACCTAAAGGAATGACAATGAGGTGGGCAAAGGGAGAGTAAGTCCCCAGGGAGTGGGGTACATTGTTTTCATTAATCCTTGGAAGATGGCAACAAGCATTTGTCCTGTGGTTTTGGATCACACCTTAGCAACGTTTCTAGGTTTCTGACTATAAATGTCAGGTAGGCTTGAATTGTTAAATCTATTCTTTTCTTTCTTTCTTTCTTTCTTTCTTTCTTTCTTTGGTTTTTCGAGACAGGGTTTCTCTGTGTAGCTTTGGAGCCTATCCTGGCACTCGCTCTGGAGACCAGTCTGGCCTCAAACTCACAGAGATCCACCTGCCTCTGCCTCTGGAGTGCTGGGATTAAAGGCTGTGCCACCAACGCCCCAGCGTCTTTTCTTGATTTTCCATCTTGGAACCGACCATCACACCTCCTCCCCATTTGCTAATTGGAAGCTTCTGGAGGATTGGAGACAGACAAACAATGGACTGCAAAACCAACTGGGAACATCCATCTGGATGTGTAAGGAAGAAGGAGATGGATGGAGAAACACAGGGGACTCTTTCTCATTCTCTCGAGCTTGGGGATTCTTTGCTCGTTCCTAATCACCCTCTTTGCCTGGCTGATTCTCCCACTGCAAAGAGGGAACTGAAAGAGACAGTGAAAACCAGATGTCAAGTAGAGAGAGGCACAATGAGTTACCAACCTTCAGGCCAGTTAGAGAGGAAGACCATTTTATACTAAGGTCAACTCAAGTCAGATTGAACACTAAAGTTCAAGCCTCAGGTTGGCCTAGATCCTATACTCTTGCCTAACCCAAGGTTGTTCCGCACAGACCACCTCTTCTTTCTGACCTCCTAGTCCCACCCATTTCCACTGCCTTCTTCCAGGCTTTTCGTTGTGAACCTCACCGTGGGAGAGAGCCAGTCTTCAGGAAGACTGGAAGGGACTCACTGTCCTTGCAAGGTTCAGTAAGGATCCTGAAGCAGTGTTGTTTTTCTGGAGTCTCCCTCCATCGCCTCCCACCCCCAACTTGATGAGAGAACGAGCCCACTTTGTTGTCTACTTTGAGGCAACAATTGGGCAGGGAGCAGAGGGTACTTCTGGATTCTAATGTTGATTGCACTGACAAGGAGCATCAGCTCTACTGACTATTGTGTTCTCTGGCGTTTCACTTGTTTTAGGGGGAAACCGGCCCATTTATTCCTGGGTCTTGTGTGGTCATCCCGCCTCTTAGTGGGCCCCAGAAATACATCCACCGGCAGGACAATCTATACTCTGATCATAGGTTCCCACCTGGGAAAGCTTAGCTTTCTTCCAGAGCTGCTCCTTGGGGGTCTTTAGTTTAGGTGCTTCTAGAGAGACACATCCGACACATCCGACACATCCGTGCCTCCCAGCTGATCTCCTATGGCTCTGGTTGGTCTTTATCCACTTCAGGCCTTGGTTTTGTGACAACGAATCCCTCTTAACATCTTTTTGTTGTTATATTTTTTGTTTATTTGTTTAGAGACAGGGTTTCTCTATGTAACAATCCTGGTGGTCCTGGAACTCTTTGTAGACTAGGCAGAACTTCAACTAACAGAGATCTGCCTGCCTCTGCTAGAGTGCTGGGATTACAGGTGTGGGTCACAGCCCCCCTCATCCTTTTTCCATTTTAATAAATCATACCCTTGCTAAGAAAGGCCACTCGAGAGTAGACATGGCAGCACATACCGGAATTTGGAAGGTAGAACTAGGAAGATCAGGAGTTTAAGGTCCCCTTTGCTATATAGCACTTTAGTGGCCAGCCTGGGCTCTAAGAGAACCTGGAGACGGGAGTGGGTGGGCATATAGTTCAGTTGAGAAAGCTCTTGCCCAGCATGGAGGAGGACCTGGATTCCTGCATGAAGCCAGATGTGGTGGCAAATGCATGGAATCTAAGTACATAGGAAATGGGGGGGGGGGTTAGAGTTCAAGGTCATTCAAGGTCATCCAGACATACCTGTAATCCCAGAATTTGGGAAGCACAGGCAGGCAGATCTCTGTGCGATCCAGGCCAACCTGATCTATAGAGCAAGTTCTAGGACAGCCAAGGTTGTTACACAAAGAAACCCTGTCCCAAGGGTCACGATCCCCTGAGCAAATTGAGAGCATGGGAAGAGGGGGGAGGGAGCTACGAGAATGAGAAGGGAAGAAGAGGAAGGATGCAGAGGTCATGAGGGAGCAGAAAGGTTGAGTCAGGTGAAGAATAGAAGAAAGGGTATGTGATAAGTAGGGTTTTAGTTGGGGGAGTGGTAGGGGAGGAAGGGAGGAAGAAGGGAACTGGGATTGTCATGTAAATCAATCTTGTTTCTAATTCAAATAAAAAAATGGAAAAAAAAAGAAACCCTGTCTCAAAAAAAGAAAAGAAAAGAAAAGAAAAGAAACAAACAATCAGAAAAGGCCCGGCAGTAGTGGTAAATGCCTGCCTTTAATCCCAGCACTCAGGAGGCAGAGACAGGCAGATCTCTGAGTTCATGGCCAGCCTAGTCTACAGAGGGAGTTCCAGAATGGGGTCTGAAACTACACAGAGAAGCCCGGTCTCGAAAAACTAAAAGGAAAAAAAAAAAGTTCAAGGTCATCTTTGGCTAACCTTGGAATTCAAGGCCATCTTGGGCTACCTAAAACCTAGTATCAAAAAAGTTAAGCCAGGTGGTGGTGGTGCAGACCTGCAATCCTAGCACTCAGGAGGCAGAGGCAGGCAGATCTCTATGAGTTCGAGGCCAGTCTGGTCTATGAGGTACTTCTATCATAGAGGGATCCTGTCTCAAACAACAAACAAATAAAATTCACCACTCATTTTTCTAAAACTACTTTTAAAAATTAAGAATATTAAAAAGAAAAATATTACTCCCAGCACTCAGGAGGCAGAAGCAGACAGATCTCTGAGTTTGAAGTCAGCCTGGTCTACATAGTGAGTTCCAGGTTAGTCAGCACTACATAGAGAGACCCTGTGTCCAAAAACCAAGAAAGAAAGAGAGAGAGGGAGAAAAAGAGAGAGAGAGAGAGAGAGAGAGAGAGAGAGAGAGAGAGAGAGAGAGAGAGAATATACAGAGTTTGAAAAGCTATTCAGTTTAGCCTTGGAGCCTGTCCTGGAACTTGCTGTGTAGACCAGGCTGGTCTCGAACTCACAGTGAGCCACTCACCTCTGCCTCCTGAGTACTGAGATTTAAGGCGATCGCCACAACTGCCTTGAAAAGCTATCCAGTCGGGCGTTGGTGGCGCACGCCTTTAATCCCAGCACTCCAGAGGCAGAGGCAGGTGGATCTCTGTGAGTTTGAGGCCAGACTGGTCTCCAGAGCGAGTGCCAGGATAGGCTCCAAAGCTACACAGAGAAACCCTGACTCGAAAACAAAAAAACAAAAAGAAAATGAAAAAAAAGAAAAGCTATTCAGTGTTCAGTAGGTCATTCTCTTTTCATTCCATATCTTCAGTTCTCCACGGAGGGGTCAACTCCAAGTCCTGTGATCACAATTTCATGAGTACTGGGTGCTCGAAGGAGCTGGGATCTATACTCCAGCTCCCCTGAGCCTTAGCGCACACCAGAGACAAGGAGAATGGTACAGGAGGAGGACCTGGCCTTGGGACATAGCAACTCTGTCAGGGACTGGGGTACTAAGTTGAAGGTCTCTAGCCCCACATCAAGAGTTAGCTTATATTCCTTATAATGTTCTAAACAAGATGTGTGTGCATATGTGTGTATGTGAACTTATGTATGTACTTACAGGCATCTATGTATATGCCTGTCTTTGGCTCACACCCAGTGCACTTACATGTTACCTGCATGTTGTATGGGTCCAGCTCCTTAAGCTAGCCTCTATGTGGCAGTCTGAATGTTATCTAGAAGGAATGACCAGGGACAGGGCATGGAGTAGGCCAGGTATCGATTGCAATATTCCACCTTCCTCACCAACCACTACATACCCCCCCACCTCCTACTACCCCGAAGCTGGCAGAATTGTACTGTGGGGGGTCAGCCTGAGGAGCCTGGCTGAGAGAAAAGAGGGAGGAGAGGCCAGGCATGCAGGGTGGTGACAGACAGCTTGCCTAGCAAGCATGAGCCCTTGGATTCTGCCCCCAGCACTGCAATAAGTAAACATGTAGATAAATAAACAAACAAATGAATACTAAATTGAAGCCTGCACCAGGGTAAGCCAGGAGTGGTAGTATATGCTTGAATGCTAGGGCATGGGAAGCAGGCAGGAGGAGCAGGAATTCAAGGTCATTCCTCCACTTCCCAGAGCCCTCCCTTACTCCTCCCTAACACCCTCCCCTAACCCTGCTCCCCATCCTATGTTCACCTGCACCCAGTCTTTCAGGGAGCCAGGTTGGGAGGAGAAGCAAGCACTTGAGTCCCAGGCCTAGGTTCCAGGCTTGGGAACACCTGGAGCTCTGGCAGCCCCAGGGGGCCTGGCTACAGCTCAGAGCAAGTTTGAGTGGCTAGTGGTGCCTGAAGTGCTTATGGCCAGCGCCCTGGGAGAGGCGGCTGTGGAATGCTGGCCTTGTGGACCTGAAGGAATTAATTCAATGCCCCTGGGTCTCAGCCCAGACTGTCATGTGACCACCTCCCACAAGCTCCCCTACCCCTAACCTCTAGTCTGCCTGGAGCCCTAGGCCTGGGGCACTATTGGTCTTGGATCTGGCCTGATGGTGGCTGATCCCTCCTTGGAGAATTGCCAATAGGCTTACTCCTGGGTGGATTGGGGGTGGGGTCCTGGAAATAGGAGAGTGGCAGGGTAACAAAGAGAGGTGATTCAGAGCACCACCCAGGTATAAGAGGTAGGGGGTTTATAGGGAGTTAAAGGAGAAGAAGGAATAGGATGGCTAGGTCCTCCTCTTGGACTGGAATTAACCCCTGCCAGGAAAGAGCCTCTTATGCCTGTCCCACCTGCTGCTCAGGACTTTCCCCAGGCTCTCTCCTTCCACACTGTGGTTGATGGCCTGGAACAGGAATGGGGTCGTTTAAGATGGCAGAGGTGGCCCTCAGAGCAGACAGTGGGAGCGTGCGTAGCCCAGACAGTCGCTTCTGCACAGAGCGTTGCTCTAGTCCCCTCCCCATCCTTTACGCCAACACTTATCAAATGGCCATCTTGCATCCAACAAATATCGATTGATTGGTGTCTGAGTTCAAATTCTGGTTCTGCTATCAGGTCTGGGCAAGCTACAGTCTCTTTGGGTCCTTAGTGTCTTCCCTTGCAGGTGAGATTGTCACTAAAAGCAATGTGGGAGAATTAAATTAAGTTGATGCTCCTTGCCAGTCTAGGCTCCTTGACTGGCAGTAATGGTTAGTCTGTTCTTCCGGCCATGCAAGCACACATGTGTGTGCCTCTCTCTCTCTCTCTCTCTCTCTCTCTCTCTCTCTCTCTCTCTCTCTCGTGTGTGTGTGTGTGTGTGTGTGTGTGTGTGTGTGTGTGTGTGTGCGCGCGCGCGCGTGTGTATGTTTGTGTAGGGTTTCTCTGTGTAGTCCTGGCTGTCCTGGAACTTACTCTGGAGATCTCACTGGCTTTGAACTCACAGAGATCTGCCTGTCTCTGCCTCCCAAATGCTGGAATTAAAGGTATGCACCATCACTGCCCATCTCCTGCCATGATTTGCTTGGCTCAGTTACCCCATTGCCCTGGCAATGTGTGCTATAACCATGAGGCCATGAGAGCATAGTTAGGTACAGAGAGCCACCCCGTTTTGAAGATGGGGGCCTATAGAAGAAGGTGAAAGCAGGAGCCAGGTGTCACTGGTTTGGGCTTCGAAGTGGGAAATGGGACAGCAGAGCCAGAGAGAAAGAACTGGAAGGTACACTGAGGACCGTGGGGTTGGTTACACGGGCTCCTTAAGGATGCTAAGAGCTGGGAGAGGCTCCAACAATCAGGCAGCCTTACTATAAAGCAAGCATGGGGAAGATGCTTCTGGGACAGAATTGGGCGCCTTTCCTAGCCTGGGAACAGAGGGAAGAAATCAGCATGCTACTGAGTGGTGGCTACTCAAACCTTTTCTACAGTGTTTAGCTGTGTGGGTCACCCTGGGTCAGGCAGGACCCATTGCAGGTAGGGAGAAGATCCAGGCATTGATTTGTGTGCCAGCAATCTTAACACTGAGACAAGAGAATCAGGAATTCCAGGCCAGGTTTTTTTTTTTTTTTGGGGGGGGTTGGGTGTGTAGCTCAGGACTGGCGTAGGGTGGGAGTGATGACTTAGTGGTTTATAGCACTTGTTCTTGACAGAGGACAGGGTTTTCTGTTCCAAGCACTAAGTATGGTGGCTCACAATGGTCTGTAACTCCAGGTCCAGGGGTTCCAACACCCGATTCTGCCCTCTTCAAGATCTTCCATGCACATGGTACACATACATACATACATACATACAGCAAAATACTCATACACATAACATAAAAATAAATAAAGGGGCCGGGCGGTAGTGGTACATGCCTTTCATCCCAGCATTTGGGAGGCAGAAGTAGACGGATCTCTGGGAGTTCCAGGCCCAGCCTGGTCTACTGAGTGAGTTCTAAGACAGCCTTCAAAACTACAGAGAAACCCTCTCTCTCAAAAAAAAAAAAAAAAAAAAAAGGAAAAAATAGGTATAATTCAGGGTTAGTACAGGGTATTAGATTATTAATTTCAGCACTCAGGAGGCAGAGGCAGGCTAGCTGATCTACATAGTCAGTTCCAGGTCAGCCAAAGCTACATAGTGAGACACTGTCTCAAAACAAACAAGCAAACAGGTAATTTCATTGAAAATCAATGATCAGGTGACAGAGCTGGAGGAGGAGGAAGAGGGGCCTTCCTCTCTCACCTGCTGGACCATAGCACCATTGCCACCTTGTCTCACCCTGCGTGGGCTATCACTCTGTCACCACAGGCTGTCTGGGGACCCCAGGTTCTATATGTGGAAAAGGGAGGAGCAGAGGCCATGTGAAGAGGGGATTTACTCCCTAGGCCATGCTCCTGCTCCTGGAAGCCAAACCCACTTGACTTAGTCTGGGCTGCAGGTTTCCCAAAGAAGGAGCAGTTTGGAGACACTGGCTTCATGGGTATGGGTTCTGTGATCACGAGGGTACCCACATCCAAAGGGACAATTTAAAGTTTGGCTGACTGTTTCTCTTATGGTAAGCAAGTGCTCTAGCACTAAGCCAAGTCCCCAACCACCTTTCACTTCTGGAGAATTTTGTTGTTGTTGTTGTTGTTGTTGTTTGTCTTTTGAGACTAGGTCTCCCTATGTAGCTCTGGCTGTCCTGGAACTCAATACAGAAGCCAGGCTGGCCTTGAACTCACAAACTCATGGAGAGCGGCCTGCCTCTGCTCTTGGGGGCCTGGCAGTGGGCCCAAGGGCAGCGGAGTGGAGAGTTACAAGCTGTACTGGAGTAGATTGTACAGAGACAGTCTCAGGCCCTGCCTTACCCTCCAGCACTCACATTCTGGCACCGCTGTTGGAATAGTTCTAGGAAACAGGCAGGATCTGCTTTGCACCCAAATCAACCAGCTGGGCATTGGTGGCACATGCCTTTCATCCCAGCACTCAGGAGGCAGAGGCAGGTGGATCTCTGTGAGTTCAACGCCAGTCTTGTCTACAGAGAAAGTTCCAGGACAACCTCCAAAGCAATACAGAGAAACAAAACAACAACAACAACAAATCAACCATCATGTTTGTGTACTTTTGGCCAAAAGTCTTGTCTTTCACAGAGTGACTGTGTTTGAATTCTGGTCCAAGCATAGAAAGGACTCTCAAACAGCCAGCCCTGTTGTAGGACATTGAGGGATCCTGCCCCCTTTTCCCTATTACAGGAACTTACACCCCAGTTTCCTGAGACCTTCTGCATACCTGAAAGCTGACTAAAACTCCTCTCATTTTATTTTGGAGACAGAGTCTCACTATGTAGCTCTGGCTGGCCTCAAACTAACTCATCATCCTCCTGCCCCAGCCTCCAGGCTGCTTGGATTATAGACACGCTCCACTACGGTCTGGCCAGCTTTCTTTCCATCTTCTTTTTTAAAAAATATTGTATATGTGTATGTGCGTTATATGGAGTCTCTAGCTGACCTATAGGGCTGGCCTTGAACTCCCTATGTAGCTGAGGAAGACCTTGATCTTTTAATCTTCCTATCCCTACTTCTTTATGTGGTGCTCTAGGTCTGGACCACCGCTCCTCATTCATGCTAAGATGCACTCTGATCTCTTTTTCTCTCTGCTTTCCATTCTTAACAGTGCAGCCCCTTCCTCCTCGAAGGTCCCTGTCTAGGGGATAAAGGCATGTCACATGCTTCTTTCTCCTTGACACTTCCTTTCAAAGCCTTGACTTTCCCTAAGTGAATTAAGAGCCTCGGCATCAGCCTGGTGTGGTGGTGCATGTAAGACCCCCTGGAAAGCTCAGGCCTCCAGGATCTCAGCCCAGGACCGCAGTCACCCCAATCACCATGCGGAGTTGAAAGCTTGATGCAAACTACACGAGGCTTTATTCTTTAACGAGCTAACCCCATGTTAGTTCAGGCCTTCCATCCATCCACCATGGCGGATGGCTAGAAAAGACAGCTCAAAGCGTCTACATAGAGATCTTATAGGGCAGCATAAGGGGAGTGTCTAGGGGTACACACAGGCTCAGGATTAGTGTGCCTCCAGGCTTGGAGGGTTTGCCCTGTGTTGATTGGTCAACTGGTTGTTATCTCCCAGGGTGGTTGCTATGCTCTGTGAGTCATTGCTGTGCGCTTGTCCATAAAGCACACCCAGAGCCGTAAAGCATAGCACCACCAGCTAACTTCTGATTGGTTCCTTGCCACGAGGCAGGCATCTGACCTTAGTGACCAAGGCAAGGTCATGGCAAGCACGTGTTCGGCTGTTATGGCTGCCGAAATGGGGAGCTGGTCCCTTCAGTGCACACCTTTATTTCCAGCACTTGGGAGGCAGAGGCAGGCTGATCTCCGTGAGTTCGAGGCCAGCCTGGTCTATGAGAGTAAGTTCCAGGACAGCCAGGGCTGCACAGTGACACTCTAGTTCAAAAAACCGAAAGAATTAGCCCTCGATAAAAGACGTGATAGAAGAAGATCTTGCTGTTCTCCCAGAAGACCCCAGTTCAGTTCTCCAGACCCCACATCAGGTGGTTCACAACTGCCTGTAACTCCAACTTCAAGGAACCCATGCTTCTGGCTTCCGAGGCTACCTGAACTCATGTGCACACCTCCCAGGCAGGCGCACAAACACACATAGAATTAAAAATAAATATCTAATTTTTAAAAAGTAAATCAAAATGCTCTGATACCCCCTTTTCTGCCAGTACTGTACAGCTATGCTTGCTCTGCCTCTTGGGTTGTCTGGCCTTGCCTGCTCCCTCCCTGGTGCCAGAGGCTGGCTGAAATACCAGGGCATTGGGCCACTCTGCCCAGAGACTTCCCATGATACAGGGAGGCCCTGGGCCAATCAGCCTCTGCTGGGGGGAGGTTACATCAGAAAAGCCCAGAAGGTTCTGTTGATTCCACCCCACCCCACTAGAGCAGCCAAGGCCAGCAGGAGAGTGTGTGTGTGTGTGTGTGTGTGTGTGTGTGTGTGTGTGTGTGTGTTGGGGAAGGGGTCAGGAGTGCTCTAAGCCTCCATTTGGCAAGGCTAAACCCAATGCCCTTTACCCACACCTGCTGGCCAGGCCCCCCTGCCTAGCCAAGCACAGTCCAGCTACTTGCTCTTCAGATGGGGGAGGGAGACAGAAAGGCCCAGAGCTGCCACAAACTGGCTTTTCCAGATCCTGCCTGTAAACTCAGGTTAAAAATAAAACCACGTGTCCAGGAAGGAGAGGGGAGGGTGGAGGCATAGAGCCAGCTTGAGGCTAGGACAAGCAGGAAGAATAAGCCTCCACAGCATGGTGGTAGTGAACCCCAGAGAAAAAGGCAGATGGGGACCATCCTGGATAATTCCAGTGGGAGGCACCTTCCAGGGTACTTCAATGTACAGAGAGAAAGCTACCCAGAAAGTGTGACTCTGTCTGAAAGGTCACTGTCAGGGGCAATCACAGTTGGATCTGAGCCTTCTTGGCTTTGTTCCCAAAGGCCTCTTCCCAGTGTTTTTCAACTCCTCCCCTGGAGTGATCCCCACCGGGGTGGAGCACCCTTCCAGTCCATCTCTCCTTGCTAGTCTCCATGGAGTGACTGTAGCACTCACAGAGTAGGCAGCACTGTGAATATCAGGCATCCATTCCTCACAGGCCAAAGGCAGGAAGCTGCTGTTGTCCAGGGAAACACCACCCTGGAGGAGGATGGAAAGGATGTGCTGAGTGTTTCCCCTCATGCTGGTTGCTTCTCACATGGGCTGTTAGCCTCCGGGCAGCCTTCATTGAGAACATCCCAGCCTGAGTAATACCCACAATATTGCAACCCATCCTTGAACTGAAAGCCACTGAGTGAGGACTGGGATCCTGCTGCCCAGCTGCGTGTTTGCCTAGCATGCCCAAGGCCCTGAGTTTGATTCCTCGCACCACCAGGGCTTGGTGATATACATCTGTAATCCCAGCACTTGGAAGACGGAGACTGGAGGACCTTACAGTCAAGGTCATCAAGCTACATAGTGAGTTTGAGGCCACTCTGAGATACATGAAACTACCTCAAAATAAGTAAATAAGTAAGTGAAAAAAGAAAAGAAAAAAAGTGGGGCTTGGGGAGGTGGCTCAGCACTTAAGAGCGTGTACTGCTCATGTAGAGGACAGTAGTTCGAATCTAGCATTCACATCAGGCAATGGGCATAACTGCCTGTACCTCCAGTTCCACTTTTGGCCTTTGCGGGCACCTCATGCACTCTCATGCACACACTCACACAGACACAGACACAGACACAGACACAGACACACACACACACACACACACACACACACACACACACACACACGTAAAAGTAAAACTTTAAAAAAAAAAGTTGACGGATGCCTTTAGCTGGGCGATGGTGGCTCATGCCTTTAATCCCAGCACTCGGGAGGCAGAGGCAGGCAGATCTCTGTGAGTTCGAGGCCAGCCTGTTCTCCAGAGCAAATGCCAGGATAGGCTCCAAAGCTACACAGAGAAACCCTGTCTCGAAAAACCAAAGGGAAGAAGAAAAGAAGAAGAAGAAGAAGAAGAAGAAGAAGAAGAAGAAGAAGAAGAAGAAGAAGAAGAAGAAGAAAGAAGACAATCTGGGGGCAGAGAAGGCTGAGACCCACAAGGAAATGGGGAGCTGTTGCAGTTCCCTCCAGGGTTTAGGTTTGCTTTACTGTGCTGTGTCTCGGTGTCTGCAGAAAGGAGCAGGGGTGGCCCATTGCTTGAGGGTTCACTGAATCCATGCACCTCCCCTAGGGGAGAGCCTGACATAGGGGCCTAACATAAACCAGGAGCTAGCTAGCATCCAATTCCCTCTCTTACCCTGGTGTTCCTTAAGGAGAAAGGGCTCCAGCTAGGTTGAGCCTGGGGTGGGAAGACCTTTAATCCAGTCAACATGAGAGACTGTGGGGATTCTGGTTGCTGGAGAAGGGCTAAGGAACCTGTATAATAGAGCCAGAGGTCCCTGCTGGCTACAGAGAGGTAGTACCCCTCTGCCCTCGGCAGTGTAAACACAGACAAATGACCAGGACCAAATTCCAATCTGGTTGTGACTGGTCATCAAAACCTGTAATTGTCCCTGCCAAACAGAAATGTCCATCCCCCTGAGCAAAGCCGACCCCTGGTTACAGGAGAGGAATGAGGAAATGCCATCAGTCTCACAGTCACACCACATGGACTGTCCTTGAGTTGCTAGGCCAATTTGGTTAATTATCATTTTATTCAGCATTGGGAATATGGCCATAAACAAGCCCAAATCGCTATTGGTATGCTCAAGTCTAGTGAAGGAGTAGAGGTCTAGAAATACACAACTTGGTAATGGGGTGAGGGTGAAAGGAAGCTGCTTGCTTTAATTTGGCTGCCAGTTTGGCCTGGGGTTTTAGTGAGTGAGTAGGAGCTCACTGAGCAGGAACAGGAAAATTCCAGGGCTAGATTATCTAACTGGCTGAAGATAAGGAACTGCCCCTGCACAAAATGTCGTGAGTGGTGGGAGGAGCTCCAAGGTGACCGGACAGCGTGACTCAGAAATGAGGCCATTCCGGTTCTAATGATATGAAAATTTTGGCTTCTGCCCCACTGGTCAGGTCTCCAGCTTTGCCTTAGGCTTAAATGGAGAAAAACTTGACCCAAATCGCATTTCCGTCTTTGACTGAATCATCCAATGTCTTGGTGGCTAGGACTCCATAGCCTGAGTGACTTCCCCACCCCAACTCTTGCCACTAATTCACACTGCCTTTGGTGGGCCCATAAGCCCTCTCCAGCCCTCTGGGCCTGTTGTGACCCCTTACCAGGCACCCTCATGGCCTTCATTGGTTGGAGGCACCCAGCAAAGACTCGGACCTGTCACTCATTATCTGTACCTCGGGCTTGGCTCCAGGTTCAAACCCAGGTCCTGTTACAGTCACCCAGGTTGTGACCTTATGTCAACAGCCAGAGAGCTTCTGTGGCTTCTTAGAGTCTCTCAGGTCAGGCCTTCTGGATGGCTGAATCCCTCAGGCTGGACAACAGTACAGTTATGGATGGTCACTGCTAACCTGGGCAATACCACTTCACCATTCCTGCTGTAGAGTGGGTCCCTGGTGGATGGTGGGAACCTTAGTTTTTGTCAGGAGCAGAGATGTGTAGAGGTTCGGTCTTAGCTGAACTAGTATGCATCTTCCTTTGGTCTGTCCACAGAGTTAGAGTTTCCCTGTATGGCAAGGAGGGATGGGGCTCTGTCATCCACTTTACTAAAGGAGCCACCCGGATACTCACAAGTGACTTGTTCACTTGTCTTTCTCCCTCTGAAACTGTGGAGATGGAACCACAAAACTTGCTCACACTAGGCAAGTCTGTACCACTGAACTGCATCCCTAGCTCTCTTGACTTTTATTTTGAAACAGGGTATGAATATGTTGCCCGGGTTGTCCTCAAACCCACTCTGTAGCCCAGGCTGCCCTTGAACTTGCAGTCTTCCTGTCACAACCTCCCAAACAGCTGGGATGACAGTGAAGAGCCAAGAGGCCCAGTTTACAGGTCTTTAACTCTCCCTGAATATTGCTTCTTTTTCTGGGATAAAGACATTCAGAGTTCCCCATCTCCGTTCAGGGACTTGAGTTTCTGCTCACTGTTAGCAAACAGATGCTAGCCTTTGAAGGAAAGTGACATTACAGATGTTGTATATTCATGAAGTAGGATGCCCTATGGTTTTGTTTTTGTTTTTTTGTTTGTTCCCCCCACCCCCCGAGACAGGATTTCTCTGTGTAACCCTGGTTGTCCTGTAACTAGCTCTTGTAGACCAGGCTGGGCTCGAACTCACAGAGATCCACCTGCCTCTGCCTCTCGAGTGCTGGGATTAGCGTGCGCCACCGACGCCCGGCTGGCCTAGGTTTTTGATGAAAGGCAAGAAGGTTGAAATAACCAGAGCAGAACTGTGGAGTTAGAAGAGCCAGCCTGCTCACGCCGATCAGCTCCTGATGCTGGCCATCCTCCTGCCCCTCCTCCATCCTTTGTGGCAGAGAGGGGGCTCAGTGTTGGTCAGGCAGCCTGTGCAGAGGCACCTTGCTTAGCATATGTGCTGTTCCCTCACCCTTCCTCACTTCCTCCCTGCTCCCTGTAGCAAGGTAGAAACCTCTGGAAGAAGTAAGGACATTTTGATACCCCTACCTCAGCTCTGAATGTAGTGTGGATGCTATTGGCTGGCTTTATATCCCTCCTGTTCCCAAAACATGGGAGTGCCGAGTCTTTGGACAGAAGTAAGACCTAGAATCGAGTAGAGCGTTTGTTGACTGACAGCTGGACAGTGTGAGTGGTGAGTGGGAGACCAGAGACCTGTGGCAGGAAGCAGGCATGGGCTGAGGCAGAAGCTCATCTTAGGAGTGAATACACAGGGCAGGAGAGCAATCCTGACGGCTCATTTTGTTATTTTGGTCTTCTACGGGGAAATCTCCGTGAGCCGCTACATTGTATCTGCATTGTCCTAAGCCTTCATTAATTCACATTCCTTATGGAAGCCATTTCAGTGGCAGGTCTGTAATTCCCATGTGATGTGCCCTATATTCTTCTTATATTCTTTCTTTTCTTTTTTTTCTTTTCTTTTCTTTTTTTTTTTTTTTGGAATCAGGGTTTCTCTGTGTATCCCCCGATGTCCTGGAACTCGCTGTGTAGACCAGGTTAGCTTCAAACTCACAGAGATCCACCTGCCTCTTCCTTCTGAGTGCTGGGACCATGCTGACCTGATTTCCCTGTATTCTGGCATAAGCTCATACAGGCAGACTACTGTGACTGTCCAGGTAGAAGAGAGTGAGACTCCTCCATATGGCCAGCTGTGGTCAGGTGGGTTGCTTTCTCATGATGGGTCTTGTCTCTGTGAACCCAGGGACTGGGGACAGATGAAGATGGCCACTTAGAGTGTCCAGTGTGCCCCAGGGATGGAAAACACAACACCGTGCCACGGAAGCAGGAGGGACTCTCAGCCACATGGAACTCTGCAGAGCAGTTTAGCTGTATCTGCCCACAGCTGACAGTAGCTTCTGTGGCCTGCAATCTCTGCCTGTCAAGCTCAGGGACACCTGTCTTTCCTGGCTATGTGCCACAAAGTGGTCTCCCTGGGGAGGTGATGGTCCCAGGATCCTTGAAGGCAGAGTGAGATTAGTGTGAGCTGACATTCCCCCAGTCAGGCAAAGGGCTGACATGCACAGCCAAGGACCAGCCTGGTAATTAATGTGCCGGTGGCTTCATTGACAAAGCAAAAAAGCAAACCCAAGAGAAGGGCGGGTGTGAGAGTGGGGTGGGGGTGCAGGGGGTATAGGGCGAGTGTCTAGGGGAGGGGGAAATGACAGTCAAGGAAAACAGAGAAGGGGGAGGTAACATCAGTGGCTGTGAAAGAATGTGTGAGAACGTGTCTGGGAAGACCTGTCTGGGAGGATGTGAAGTAGGAGAGGGGTGTGTGTGTGTGTGTGTGTGTGTGTGAGAGAGAGAGAGAGAGAGAGAGAGAGAGGCAGAGAGATTGAGAGGGAGGAGGAGAAAGAAAGAGAGGGTGAGAGGGAGAGGAAGGTGAGGAAGGGATCTTCCTCTCTACTCAGCCACCTGAACCTGGCAGTGAGGAGCCTGCATGACGGAGACGGACACTACCTTTCTATGTCCCCTTCCCTTTGTGTGAGATTTTCCTGTGAAAAATGAAGTCTGGAGCTATAAATAACCCAGCCACAGCTGTAGCATCCTGGAGACTTATGTAGCGTGCTGATGCCAGGCAGCCAGGCAGCCAGGCTTGGGGGACATGTTGCCTTTAAAAACCAAGATGCAAGGCTGTCTTTTCCTCTATGGTCCCTCAGCTCCATTTGGCTCCTTCACCCTTGAGCTTCTCCTCTGACCCACAGAACCTTGGTGACAGCTGATCAGACCCCAGCTTTGGCTTGGGCAGATTGAGCTGATACAGTGTAGCACAGTGGCTGGGGTGGCAAGGCAGGTCGGGGAACCCAGGGGCTGAGGGAATAGGACAGGAAGGTGCAGAGAACCCATTTCACTTAACTGCCCTGATGAGGAACATGGTTGTTCCTGGTAGGCCGACAGGTGGCTGAGAGTCAAATGGTCTCAAGGCCTGGAGCATGGGCCAATAATGTCCTCATTCCTGCTCTCACCTACTCGCTGGGCCTTTTGCTAGGTCTCGAAAGCTGGGCTCCATGCAAGACTGGGGGGTGGGTCTGGAGAATCCCCCTTCTGAGGAGAGTATCCACATCTGGCTCTTGGGATGAGGATATATATATATATATATATTATATATATATATATATATATATATATCTTCCATCATCCACTCTGGGATCTGTCTCCAGTCTTGCTTCTGGTGAAGAGAGCAGGCAGAGGTGAGACATTCTACAGCTCAGGTCCAGTCTTCAAATTCTATGGGCTCTGGAGAGGGAGAAGGAGGGAGATGAAGAAGAAAGAGGTATCTCATCTCTATAGGATCTCTGCACCAAACCTGGGCCTTCCTCGTCACCCACTATGTTCCCTGTAAGCTCCAGGATTCCTGAGGCAGGGAGCAAACACTCAAGCTTTGTTCGCATTGTGACCCTATGACTATATTTGCTCAGGTCAGCTTTCATTGGCTGCAGAATCTCCAGTCTTCCATTTCTTTGAGGGAAGGGGCAGAACAGCCTGACTCACTGTCCTGGTCCCATCTCCTGTCCGACTCTGCCTTGGGCTAAGGACCTCCAAGACCCCTGCTCCCAGCCTCTCCTGCCCTTTCCCCAAATTCTAGACCCATTGGTCCTAGGGGACTTTGTGATTGGGTCTAGGTTATGTGCTCCCATCCTGGTTGCCATGAGATTCAGGATACAGAATCCTCAGCTTTTGTTTCTAGAGGAAGAGAAATTCCTATCCTTGATTCCAAACAACAGAAACATTCTGGCCATAACCTCCTCTGCTTCTCCCAGCCTCCAATCTTTTCCTTTCCGCATTCTGAGGCCCAGCGCTCAGCTTGCATGGACTACTCTAGCGCAACAAGCACACACACACACACACACACACACACACACACACACACACACGCACGCACGCACGCACGCACGCACGCACACACGCAAGCACACATACTCACACACACATACACCTTCTAGACCTTTCAGCTCCTGCCCAGAGTGTACCACTGTAGGAGAATGGGGAGAAGGGATATTGGGGTATACTCATTCCCCTTGTCCCCTGGAACTGGAGTTAAAGACAATTGTGAGCCACCATGTGGGTGTTGAGAACTGAACCTAGGTCCTCAGTAAGATCAGTAAGTACAGGCATCACCCTGCCTGTTCTGACTTCGACTCTCTCTAGCAGTCAGTCGCCTCCTTCCTGGTCCCATAAGGCTCCTTGCATTCCTTGTGTTTCCTTCTAGTTCCTTCTTGACAGGCACCTCCAGTGCCCTCCAAAGTAGCACCTCTTTCCTTCAGGAGCCCAAAACACAGGGAGGGATTTTTGTTGTTGTTGTTTGTTTTGGGTTTGGAGTTTTTGTTTCTCTGTGTATCTCTGGCTGTCTTGAAACTAGCTCTGGAGACCAGGCTGGCTTCAAACTCACAGAGATCACCTGTCTCTGCCTCCCAAATGCTGGGGTTAAATGCATGCACCACCACTGCCTGGCAACACAGGGAGTTTTTTAAGACTGGGAAGTAGCCTGGCAGTGGTGGCACACACCTTTAATCACAGCACTCCAGAGGTAGAGGCAGGTGGATCTCTGTGAGTTCGAGACCAGTCTGGTCTACAAGAGCTAGTTCCAGGACAGCCTCCAAAGCCACGAGAAACCCTGTCTCGAAAAACAAAAACAAAAATAAAAAACAAAACAAAAAAAGACTGAGAAGTAGCAGATTCCCCGGCAAATGTCACAGCATGATGGGACAGGTGCCCACGGCACAAAGTGGTGGTGGGAGGGAAATGTAGGACTTTGGAACCAGGTTTATATTATATAGGTCTGAATTCTCAGCCCCGCTCTTTCTACCTTTGTGAGTGTTAAAGTTCTTTTCGGTTTTCTGAGACAGAGTTTCTCTGTGTAACATTTGAGAACAGCCCTGGCTTTCCTGGAACTTGCTCTGTAGACCAGGCTGACCCAGAGCTCACAGAGATCTGCCTGAGTGCTGGGATTAAAAGTGCACCATCCACTCTCCGGAGCTGAAAGTTCTTTAACCAGGCTGAGATAGGTCAGTCAAAAAGTACTTTCCTTGCAAACATAAAAACTTGAGTTCCACCCCCAGAACCCAAATAAAACAAACAAACAAACAAAAACCCCAGTGTTTGCAACAGTGCTTGTAATCTCAATGCTGGAGAGGTGGAGACAGGTAGATCCCTGGGGCTTTGCTAGCCAGTCAGCCTAAGATACTTGGAGAGCTACATAGAGGCTGATGACAGAACCTTTCTTTAAAAAAAAAATGGGTGGCACCTCAGCTGAGGAACAGCATCCCAAAGTTGTGGATGCTGGCCCCTACATATGTGTGTACACACACCAAAAACATTAGTCTGTGAAGATTTGCTGTGAGGCTTCTATGAGGGCAATTCATTTAACAGTTGGCACTAAAAGACCATGAAGTCCCCCAGGGAGGTGACTGGGTGGGTAAAATGGGGTCTGAGTTCAAATATCCAGCACCCATAAGAAAGAAGGGCACAATAGTACTTCAGGGAGAGCAGAGAGACAGGCGGATCCTGGCAAGCCAGTCTAGCTGAAACAGAGAGCTCCAGGTTCAGTGAGAGAATAAGAATAAAGGAGGTGGGGCTAGAGAAATGGTTCATCCATAATGGGCACTCACTGACCTTCCAGAGAACTCCCAGCACCCACACAATGGCTGTGCTTCACAACCATCTATAACTACAGTACCAGGGGAGCCAGTGTCCTCTTCTGGCCTCTGAGGGTACGAGGCATGTTTATGGTGCACAGACACATTTGTAGGCCAAACACCTATACACATAAAGAATAAATAGATAAATTAATACATATTTAATGTAAAAAAAAAAAGGTAGAGAGCCATAGGGGAAGATATCTGATATTGACCTCTGGCTTCCACATGTACACATGGTACATATGTGAGCACACACACACACACACACACACACACATACACACACTTTTGAGTTTTTGTTTGTTTTGTTTTATTTATTTATTTTTTTTGAGACAGGGTTTCTCTGTGGCTTTGCAGGCTGTCCTAGAACTAGCTCTTGTAGACCAGGCTGGTCTGGAACTCACAGAGATCCGCCTGCCTCTGCCTCCCGAGTGCTGGGATTAAAGGCATGTGCCACCACCGCCCTGCTTCATGCCACACATATGCATGTAAAATAGAATAGAATAAAATAAACAAGGCCAGTGATGGCAAAAAAGAATCCACCTGATGACAGTTCTTGGTGCTGTGCAGAGAATTCTATACCCTTTCCTGGCCTGGAGATGATGGAGATATTCCTGTGGGCTGGTGATGCCTGTCCTGGGCAGTCTCTAGTGGACATTCACTATAGGTGTCCCTTTTCCTATCTCTTGGCCCCCTAGGAAGGATGCTGCTGGAGACAGAAAAGCCAAAATTCTGTTTTCCTCGTGTCCATTCCCATCATCACTGCTGGAGTCCTGAGTCATTCAGCCCCCGCTCCCCCCTTCGGTGGCACCTCCTTCTCAGCAGTGTGGATGCCCGAGGGCCCTTCCTTTAGTCAGCAATCAGCTCCAGCACCAGTCAGGGTTTTTAAAGTCTTCTTTCCTGGAAACTTCTCCAACCCTTTCAAATTCTCATATGCCTGGGCTGATGCTCCCTGCCATCACAAATCCACCCAGCCCCCCCATCCTGCCTCGCCTGTGCACGCTCACCTGCATATGCCGTCTCTGTAGGATGAGTTAGAAGAAAATACATATGAAGCTGGGCGGTGATGGCGGCGCACACCTCTAATCCCAGCACTTGGGAGGCAGGGGCAGGTGGATCTCTGTGAGTGTGAGTTTGAGGCCAACCTGGTCTACAGAATGAGTTCCAGAACAGCCAGGGCTGTTTCACATAGAAACCCTGTCTCAAAAAACGAAACGAAACAAAAACAGACAAAAAAAAAAAAGGAAAAGAAAAAGAAAAAATACATATGAACAGTAACTTGAATTGTTCTGTTCCTTGTCACCCCACTCACCAGAATGCTCTCCCAGCCCAGCTCAGGAGGCTTGACACTATTCCAGCAACACACAGCCCAGTTGGTCAAAGGTATAGAGGTAGAATGAAGACACAGGTAAGCTGTGGTGGATGCTGGAGTCCTGATGGTCTCCACAGGGCCTCCTGGTTACTAGGTAACAGAGAAACCTTCCCAAAAGCAAATCCCTGGTCCTCTGCCTGCCGCAGGAACTCAGTGTCCAGCATGTGTGATGACTGGAGTTCAATGCCCAACACTACATCTTTTTAGCTTCACTCACACACAAGAGCAACCTTCATTTATTCATTCACAAAAGAACTATTTAAATGTTTGCTCTGAGCCGGGTGGCAGTGCCCAGAACAGACACTCTTCTGTACTAGAGGGAGACAAAACCCAGGGAGTTTGGGCAGTGCCATGAACTCTTGAGGCAGAGGTGAGCATAGTAGCGACTCTAATCATGGTAGGATAGTCATGAAATACTTCAGGTAGGACCCTGAAAGGAAGCCTCTGCTGCCCCTCCCTTCCTGTGAGTCCTTGGGTCTCCAGGCTGTGTGCAGCCTGGAAGTCACAAGTTCAGGGAAAGCTGATGACAGCTATGGATGGAGGAGGGCAGCAGGGCTGACAGAAGAGCTGCAGATCCACAGTCCCCCTCCCCCCATGAAGGAAGATGAAGGAAGGCTTAAATGCAGTCTCCCTGAGAACTGGCTTGCTCGGGGAAACAGGCTCTCTGGAATCTTTTACCTTCTCTGACCACGTAGGTTTGCCATTCCCGGTTCCTCTTCTAAACTTCCCAACCTCTTTTCCTCAGCCCAACCCGTTGGTAAGCCCTGCTTCCTTGTGTGAAACAGGAAGTGTGGCCCTGCATGTATGTGCACTACTGTGTATATGTGGATGCATACATATACACGAGGGGAGTTTACACATGTGCAAAAGTAATCATTGCTGGTACAGTGTGCACATACAGATACATATGAGACTTGCATGCCTCCCTGAGTATGTGTGGAGCGTGGCAGATGTGCAAACCAGCATAGGGGTACTTACGAATGCAGGCAGGGGACATGAGACATGTGTGTGCATGTGTGTGTACCAACATGAATGCAGCTTTGCAACTGCAGCATCATGATTTGTCTTTGCAGAAGAGAAGTTTCTGGGCTGTTCACATCCACCAAAGCTATAAAGGAGCCCCCTTGCTCCTTTTCCATCTGTGCCCGCCCCAGCAGCCAGTGCAAGCTTTTAAAAGAGCAAAATTGGGCTAGATGTCATGGCACATGCCTTTAATCCTAGCACTCAGGAGGCAGGAGCAGGCAGGTCTGTGAATTTGAGGCCAGCCTTGTCTACATGGAGAGTTCCAGGACGGCCAGGGTTACACAGAGAAACCCTGTCTCAAAAAACAAAACTAAATAAAAATAAAAATAAATAAAGCTGAAGATCAGAGCATGACTCTGCTAGGGCAACCCTCCCCCGGCTCGCTTCCCTTTGCATTTGGAATAAATCAAACATTTGAATATGGCCTTCAGGATTCCAGTGTTTCTTCATCTCCTCCTCTCTCCTCACCAGCCCCCCCCAGCCACACTGCTATGAGCTTTAATACTCATCATTCCCTTTCTTGGATTCCTTTGATGCAGACTGCTCTCTTCACTCCCGTTCCTGGCTTCAGTCCAACACGATGATGTTATTAGTGGGACCTTACCTGTCCCCAAATCTGTGTCTGTGTGTGAACGTGTGTGTGTGTGTGTGTGTGTGTGTGTGTGTGTGTGTGTGTGTGTTGAAATAGGATCTTTCTCTATAGTTCAGGCTGGCTTCAAACTCTTTGTAATCTTCCTGCCTCTGCTTTTTTGAGAATTATGGCAGGTCCTATCTTACTTGGCTTCTGGGCTCCCAGTTTAAACTGGCAACCCTGGTCCCTCTCCACATTCTCTCTCTTAAGTGAATTTCTCCCTTGTCCTAGGGCTGACTATTGGTCCAAAATAGCAAGCCAGCCAGAAGTGCTTAGGGCTTCAGAAGAAGCAGACTGTGAAAACAAAGAGATGCTGGGCTGGGTGGGGAGAGTCATCAGACTATGGTGTCCATCTGACACAAGGTTACTGCTAACACACTCTGGCATGGAGAGCAAAGATTGCCTGTCAGTAGAGTCCTGAATCGGGCAAGGTGGCCAGACTATGTATACCACAGTCTGGGATTGCAGGAGCTAAAACCATCAACTCAGAAGCTAACATCCTAGAGAATGACACAAGGAGCCACAAGCCAGGAGAAGCTATTTGTGAAAAACACATCTCACAAAGAGCTGATATCCAAAAATATACACAGAACTCCTAAGACTCAAGCAGGCACTGCAGAGCCTACTTGTGAGGATTCAGGCATTATGCTGGCCTGCCCCTGTCACCTGGCAGAATGCACTCAGGCAGTACCCTGGTCAGCCCAGGGTTCCGTGGTTGCGTAGTCTACACGCAGGTGTATAGCACCCCTTTAAAAGACAGACCCCCGCCCACTTACAATCTCTTTCCTGCTCCTCTCTTTCTGCTCTCTACTTCCCTCTCTTCCCCCCCCCCCCCCCCCGCTGTTCCCTTGGGGCAGACAGGACTTCCCCTGTCTCCCTCTTCTCTTCTGTCCTCTCTGTGTCACTTTATCTCTTACCCCCTTCCCTTTCTAATAAAACTTCTTACTAAGATCTGTCTGCCTGGCATGTTTGCCCCTCTGCCTCGGTCACCCTCGCCTGCCATGGAATCCACCAAGGTTCCCCACTCACGTTATTCTAACAATACCTGTAATCCCAGACACTTGATGGAGGCATAAGGATTAGAAATTCAACGCAGGAGTTGGAGTTCGTTCTGGACTTTGTGAGGTCCTGTTACAAAACACCAAAAGCAAAACCAACAAAAAGACACACCACCCCGAAGAAAATGTTATTTAAATGTTAATGTCTTTAGCCTTTTACCTCTACTGTGGATCCCAAATCTGTAAGTGTGTACATTTACATGCGTGTGTATGTTTGAGGGTATACATGCATGTGCCTGTATATGTGTGTCTGAGTGCCTGTGGAGTCTGAGGACAATCTCTGGTGTCATTCTCAGGAAAACTGTTCAGTTCCTTTGAAATAAGCTCTCTTGTTGGTCTGAGTCTCATTTTTGGATTAGACAGACAAGTCGCTGGAATCCACTTGCCTTTGCGTCCCCAGAACCAGGATTGCAAGTTCACACTCCTACGTCCAACACTTTTTTATGTGGGTTCTGAGGATTGAACTCAGGTCTTCATACTTACAAGAAAAAAGCTTTACCAACTAAGCCATTCTAGTACCAATTGGTGGTGGCTTTTTCTTTTTTCCCTTCCTAAAAATAAACACACCCAGCCAGGTGGGGGTGGGGGTGGCTTGAGCCTTTAATCCCAGCACTGGGGGGAGGCAGAGGCAGGTGGATCTCTGTGAGTTTGAAGCCAGCCTGAAACAGAGTGAGTTTCAGGACAGGCAGAGTTACACAGAAACTCTGCCTCTCTATAAATAAATAAATAAATAAATAAATAAATAAATAAATAAATAAAACCAAACATACTCTTACCACCGAATCCAGCAATCATGCTTCTTGGTATTTGCCCAAATAAATTAAACACCTGCAGGGGAAGACAGTGCATGTTGTAATCTTAGCACTCGGGAAGCGGAGGCGATAGGATCAGGAGTTTATCATTCTCAGATTTATTCTAAGCTGGTGACCAGCTGGGCTGCAAGAGACCTTATCTTAGAAAACAAAATAGAACACTTAAGTCTACAAAAAATCTGCACATAGATGTTTATAGCATAATTGACAAAACTTGGAAACAACCAAGATGTCCTTCCGTATGTAAATGGATAAATAAATTGTGGTAAAGCCAGACAATAAAGTATTATTCAGTGCCAAAGAGAAATGAGCTATCAAGTCAGGAAAAGACATGGGACAAACTTAGATGCTTGTTGCTAAATAAAAGGAGCCAGTCTGGAAAGCCGGCACACTACACAAAGCCAACTACATGACGGTCTGGAAAAGGCAAACCTGGGGAGACAGCAAAAAGATCAACGGCCACTGCTGGGGGCAAAGAGACACATAGATACCCTGAGCTCTCATGCCAGCTAGCATAGACAATTGGTGAGCTCTCAGTTCAGGTTCAGCGAGAGGACCCTGTCTCAGAAGATAAAGGTGATGAGCGGAGAACAATGGGGAATATGACATCAGCCTCCACACACATGAGCATACACACTCAAATGCACATATGTACACACATACACTACACGGGCACAAACATGTAATGCACACAGATTGAAATATATATACATATATATATATATGTATATATATATATATGGAGAGAGAGAGAGAGAGAGAGAGAGAGAGAGAGAGAGAGAGAGAGAGACAGAGAGATGAGGTTGGGGATTTGGAGGGACTGGAGGGCTGGCTAGGCAGAGCACAGAGGATTTTGAGGGCCACAAAGCTATTTTAGGATGCTACAGTGCAGGATACAGGCCATTATACATTCAGAGTGCATATCCTCAAGTGAACCCTAATGCAAATTACGGCTCTGGGTGACAACGGTTGTGTTCAGGTAATCTCATCAACCGTAGCAAGCACACACTTCTGGTAGGGGATGTCGGCACAAGGTGCCTGTGTGAAACTTCTCTACTTCCTGCTTAGTTCTGCTGTAAACCTAACCTGCTTGAAGCTTATTACAAAGAATAGAAGAGAGCTCTCTAGCTATGTGTCTCGGTTGGTGGGGCGCTTAGGGAGCATTCCTGAAACCCCTCCCTGGCTTTGATCCTCAGCACCGCATGAACTGGCTGGAATAGTCCACACTGGTAATCACATTGTGGAGGTAGAGAAGGAGAAGCAGGAGTTCAAGGCCAGCCTTGGCTACATAGTGAGTCAGTCTGAGAGTTCTGAGAGTTATAAGATCCCAAGAAAAGGACTGATGCCTGGTGGTGATGCATGCCTTTAATCCCACACTAGGGAGGCAAAGGTAGGATGATCTCTATGAGTTCTAGGAAGCCTGGTCTACATAGAGTTCCAGGCTAGCCATAGCTGCATAGTGAGATGCTGTTTTAAAGAAAAAGGGAGTTGGGGAGGGAGGAAGCAAGGAGAAGAATCTAGACAATCTCCTTGGAGTCCATTTTCATTCTTCTTTGGGCTCCATGTCCTGGCTTCCTAGCACATGGATGCATTCACAGGGCATGTCTGTCTGTCTGTCTGTCTGTCTGTCTGTCTGTCTGTCTGTCTGTCTGTCTTTTCTTTTGGTTTGCTGGATCCCTTGTTAAAATTCTTCCACCTGGAAGTTTCTGAATTTATGTGGTTCCCCTGACGGCCTTACAGCCACCCCATGCCCAGCTTCCTGTCCAGCTTGCTGGTCTTCTAGAAAGCATTTCATAAGCAAGCGAGAAATCCAATCTGCGTAACAAGCTCTGTCCTGAGATAAACATGTACCCTGACACCCAGCTGAGGTTCCTGGTCCCAGATTGGGAGAAGAAAATCCTGGAAAAGTCTTTACCACCCCTCCGGTCAGGTTTAATCTGGCTTCCTTTGGAGTCAGACAGTATTGAGAAGAAAAACATCTTCCCTCTCTACTCAGAGATGGGGTTGTCATGTGGAACACACATAAGGCAAGCCCGCCGACCGTGCCTGCCCCACTTCTGTTCCCTGGGCTTTGATTAAGACTCATAGAGGCATTAAGCACTGGAAAGACTGGGTTATTTCTCCGAGGCCAGAAATAGAACAAAATAAAACCAATGCTAAGTCACCAGTAATTCTGAGGAAGTCCTTCTGTCCTATGAACTATTTCTGGTGACCACTTTAAAGGCTTTTTAAAAAAGATTTATTCTATTTTATGTGTATGAATGGTTTGTCTTGAATGTATACTACATGCAAGCCTGGTACCCAAGAAGCTCAGAAGAAGCTCCCTAGAACTGGAGCTGCTGATGGTTATGAGCCACCTTGTGGGTGCTGGGAGCTGAACCTGTGACCTCTGCAAGAGCACGAGGTGCTCTTAACCACCAAGCCATCTCTCCAGCCCTTCTTTTTGTTTTTCCAAAGAGACAGTATGAAATTCTCAGATGAGTCCCTCCTTTGCTGGTTGCTCTTGCATGGGTGGAATACTTCACATGTATGTCTTGTCTGTTCGGAATTCTCATGCCTGGCTGGATTTCCTGCCCTGTGCTGGAGCTGTAACAGGGTGGTTCCAGAGCTGGCCTTAAAGACCTAAAGGGCCTTTCTGTGAATACAGGGCCACTTACAGAGTCCAGTTCCTTGTCTCTAAGGCTAAGGGGGCTTGCTTCATACTCCAGGGCACACAGCTCAGCTTCACTGGAGATGAGCTGAGCCAGGGCAGAGAGGGCTAGTGGAGTCCTTCGTAGTACCGAGGAGGGGCTTAGGGGTCCCCAGCTTGGAAAACCAAACTTGGATTGAACCAGTTACTACTAGGTCCCATGTTCAGGCAACAAATCAGATTGGTCTAGAGTAGGAGGCCTCTGGTGGCTTAGGGCTCCTCTGATCTAGGTGGAACCCAGAATGTAGAAGACAATGGCTAAACATTGTGTCGTCCATTGGTGTCCATTGGTGTTGGCCACCCACTGCCTCCTATAGTGCTGGTCACCTACTACCTCCTTCCTATTAGTGGTGGAGAATCAAATCTACATTGCAAATAGCATCCAAAGGACTGGAGAGATGGCTCATTGGTTAAGAGCACTGACTGCTCTTCCACAGGACCTGGGTTCAGTTCAAACACCACACGGCAGCTCACAACTGTCTGTAACTCCAGTTCTAGGGAACCTGACACCCTCACACAGACATACATGCAGGCAGAACACCAATACAATACACATAAAACAAAAATAAATAAATATTTTTTTTAAAAAATCAACAAATAGCAACCAAAGTCATATATACAACAATATATATGTTTGCTGAATCTGTTAACAGGGTCAGTAATTGAAGGTGTGGCTCACATTGGGTCCCCAGGGGCTCTGCACTCCTGATCAATCTTATGACACTTCCTGATGCTGAAGGAAAGGTGAGAAGCCTGCAGGCATTGATGTCCTGTCTGCACATTGCATCTTACTTAGTGCAGTGTACTGTTGATAAGCGATGAGAGTGAATGCATAAATTTAAGAGTGATTGATTGGTTCCTTTTAGCCCCAATCTTTACTCTTTCCTGGTTTTCACCTCCCTGGATTGCTGAGGACTGAAAGCCAGAACCTTGGGCCTTCCTAGAGGAAAAGACTCCCTGGGCAGAGCTGATGAACCCGGGGTGAGAGGTGAGTACAGAGCCAAGGCCCCCAGGCATCAGCCCGTCTAGAGACCCGTACCCTCTCCCTTGCCCAGCACAGTAACCACTCCTGGAACATGTGCAGTGGCAGAAGTTTCCCCGGAAAAACAAACATATGAGCTCTACATACAGCAACTCAGAAGATCCTGCTGTGCTGGCTTCCTTCATCCCCAAGCTGTCCTGTTCCCATAGCAACTGGCCTTCCTCCAAACCAGAGCTTACTGAGGGCATCCCAATTAACTCCTTCTGATGCAGCAGGGCCTTTGTCCACACTAGTCTAAGACAGGGACAGGGTGACATTGTGGGAAGAAGCATAGCCTGTGAGTATCAAAGGCCTGGGTTGAGTTCTTGTGAGTTAACCTGTGCAAAGTTAGATATTGCAGAAACCCTTTCTGCCTCAGTGTGTTCTCTTGCAATATGGGTGGAAGAGTGTACTTGTCCATATGGTGCCAAGGGGGAGGATAGGGAGTGTATAGGGATGTTTGGGGATATTCAGCTTGCAGGTAGTTCAGGTCACGTGAGACCAGGTGCATGCAGTTCCCTGCTACTGTGTTGTGCCTGCCAGGCAGGGGAGGGCCCATCACAGACACACAGAGCTGTGATTCATCTGGAAAAGCGGAAACTCACAGGCACTGAGACAGCACCAAGCCTGCAGGTTGCCCAGGAGAGCCCCATCAAATGGCCCATTGATTCCATCTTGAATGGAATCTCATCCAAGCTGGCAAGACTCTGGACTTCCAAACAGAGAGATTGAATGAAAAAAGCCAAGACAAGTCCTGGAAGTCGATGGAGAATTGGGGACCATGAAAGAAGGTCTGGGCAGGGAGAGAGAGGAAGGTGGGTTGGGGCTGGATTAGCTGGAATCACCTGGAAGCCTGTGGATATGAGGTCACTGCTGTCACTGCCAAGTGCTATCTGCTCAAACGATGCAAAAGACCCCCCCCCGGGGGGGGGCAGGGAGTGGCAGCAGTGCCATTGGACAATGCAGAATTCATGGTTCCGGTTTTGGAGGGCTAGCAACAGTGAACAGGGATGGGGACCAATAGAGTCATAGTTCCAGTCCTGATTAGACAACCCTGATGGCTTCCTCTGCTGTGGGCACAGGGACTCAAACCCTGCAATGTCTCACAAACCCCGCTGTCTCAGCTCCAGGCTATCTTTTCTCTTCCCCCACTTTCCCCTGTACTTCTCTGCCCCAGCCACTGGGCTTTCTTCTGTCATTTTCAAATGACTCTTCGTTCTTGTCTCAGCTCTGCACTCAGGACAGAAGTCTCTTCTTGGACTCTTTCCACTTCTCTTATTTCATCAACTGTGAAACACACTTATAAAAATCCAAATTTTTGCCACATGGTGGTGGCTCAACACCTTTAATCCCAGCATTTGGGAGGCAGAGGCAGGTGGATCTCTAAGTTCAAGGCCAGCCTGGTCTCCAGAGAGAGCTCCAAGGCAGCCAGGACTGTTACACAGAGAAACCCTGTATCACAAAAAAAAAAAAAAAAAAAAAAAGGTGGGGGTGGTAGGTATCCAAGCTTTTCATTTTGAAACAATTCCAACTTCATTTTCATTCTGGTGGTACTAGAGATCAAATCCAGGACCTGGCAAGTGCTAATATACTAGCTCTCTGAAGTGATCTCAGACAGAGTTGGGGATGTAACTAAGTTAGTAGTGTGCTTGTCAAGCTTGTAGGAGGGCCTGGAGTCAATCCCCAGCACTGAATAGACCAAAGGAGAAGACATAAAAATGGTTGAGGTAGGAGGATCAGAAATTCAAGGTCATCCTTGTCTGTACAATGAGTTCACAGTCAGCTTGAGTTACAGGAGATCTGTGGAAGGAAGGAAAGTAGGAAGGAAGGAGGGAGGGAGGGAGGGAGGGAGGGAGGGAGGGAGGGAGGGAGGAGAGAGAAAGAGAAAGGGAGGGAGGGAAGAAGGAAGGAAGGGAAAAAGGAAAAAAGAAAGAAGAGGGGCTGGAGAGATAACTTAGAGGTTAAGAACACTTGTTGCTTTTGCAGAGAGGACCCAGGTTCTGCTCCCAGGCCCCACATGGTAGTTCATCATCCCTAACTCCAACTCTAGGGGATTTAACAACATAAGACCTTGCTGATCAGGTGTGCTGGCACACACCTTTGATGCCAGCACTTGGGAGGCAAAGCCAGGCGGATCTCTAGAGAATTCCGGACTAGCTAGAGCTACACTGTGAGACCCTGTCTCAAAAGAATCCCAACCAGCCAAACAAACAAAAAAAGAAGTCTGTGGTCACCAGGCACGCAAGGGGTGCAAATGCATACATGTAGACAAAACACTCATGCACGTAAAATAAATCTTTAAGAAAAAATAGAAAGAGGGAGAAAAGGAAAAGAGACTTGAAGAGATGGGGAGAGGAAGGCTGTCAGACTACACAAAAGTTGCAAAATACATTAAAAAAAATAATCCCCAATCCCCTGCCCTCCATTCCTCCAGACATTAACTGGTACTGAACTTGTGTTTGTGCGGGTGTACTGAGTCCTAGAGCTGATGGTGGGGTGATCGCTTCTCAACTCTGTCTTCAGGAACTTCACCCTGCTAGCTTGAATGTGGTAATGGATGGGAGGGAGTATTTACAGCTTAGAAATCAGCTTTAGGACCTTTGTCCCCCTAGAAGTTTGGGTGTTCAACATTTTCAGCATACAACCATCCCTCTCTCTTTTTAAATAATTCCCTCTCTGTACATGGAGGATATATATATATATATATATATATATATATATATATATATATATATTCTTTTAAAAATAATTTATTTTAGCTAGGCAGTGGTGGCACACGCCTTTAATCCCAGCACTTGGGAGGCAGAGGCAGGTGGATCTCTGTGAGTTCACGGCCAGCCTAGTCTACAGAGCAAGTTCCAGGACAGGCTCCAAAGGTACAGAGAAACCCTGTCTTGAAAAACCAATATATATAAAATTTTTGTGCATTGTTGTTTTGCCTGTGCGTCGTATGTCTGTGTGAGGGTGTTGGGTCCCCTAGAACTAGAGTTGCAGACAGTTGTGAGCCGCTATGTGGGTGCTAGGAATTGAACCTGGGTCCTGTGTAAGAGCAGTCAGTGCTCTTAAATGCTGAGCTATCTCTCCAGTCCCTACACATTTTATCTTCCTGATCTGTTTGAGAGCAGGTTCCCACTCATCAATTTACCCTTAAAACCTTCCATATGGCCTTTCTGTCAACCGAACCAGGAACTAGAGCCCTCATCCAGTGGCTGATGGAAGCAGAGACAGACATCCACAGATATACACTGAACTGAAATCGGTAATTTAGTTGAAGAGAGGGAGTAATGAAAATCGAAGGGGTCTGTACCAGGTTGGAGAAACCCACAGGAACAGTTGGCCTGAACAAGGGAGAGCACATCGACCCCAGATGCTGTCTGGGAGGCCAGTACAAGACTGATCCAGACCCCTGAACATGGTTGTCAATGAGGAGGCCTCTGCACTCCAGGGAGCCTCTGGTAGTGGATTAGTATTTTTCCCTGGTGCAAGAAGGGACTTTGAGAGCCCATCCCACGTGAAGGGTTACACTCTGGCCCTGGACACATGGGGAAGGGCCCAGGACCAGCACAGGAAGATTTGGTGGACTTTGCAGAGCCCCCGTTGAGGGCCCTACCCTGCCTGGGGAGTGGTGGGTGGATGGGGTGGGGGGTAGGCTGGGGTGGGGGAGGAGGAATGGGAGTGAGGGGAGGGAGAGGGAGAGGGAGAGAGACTTACATGTGAAACAAGCTTGTTCCCTAACTTGAATAAATAAATAAATAAATAAACCTTCCATATGTATTTTTCAAAACTAAAGGCATTCTCTTTTATAATACCACAATGCATTTATTAAACCAGAAAATAAGCATGATGACAATTCTGTCCCCTGATACATAGACCTCATCCAAATGTTGCCAGCTGTTTTACTAACGCCCCTTATAGGGAAAGGAGAAAAATTGCTCTAGTCCCAGACCCAGTCCAAGATCACACATTCCTTTAGTGTCTGTCTCTCTAGTTTCCCTTAGTACCATTTAGTCTTTCTTTGTCTTCCGTGACCTTGACATTTCCTGCAGAGGACAGACCACTGATTCTCTGGAATGCATTTCAGGTTTCCTTTGCCTGTGTTCTCTCATGGTCAGATTCAGGTTCTGCATTTTGGAGAGGCAATAGCAGCATAAAAATTCTGTCGTGGCTAGCTCGGCAAATCCCACTCAGAGGCTACCGTGCTGATTTACCCCACTGCAGGTTTCAGAGTTTGCTACTTCTCCCTGTCGGAAAGATTCATTCCCCCATCACTTTGTAGTTATGGTCTTCCTTTGGGGATGGGGACACTTTGGGACCAAAGCTATCTTGTTTCGTATCACTCATTGCTGGTTGTGTATCCTTTATCCAAAATGCCTGGGACCCAAAGCATTTTAAATGCCGGAGTTTTTAGGATTTGGGGATATTCTCAGAAATTCTACTAGTTGAACTCTACCTGTTGCTGTATGACTTTCTTTGGAATGACCTTTACACACACCAGTGACACATGGGTCACCAAAGAACCTACCACTCGAGTGGAGCTTAATGAGCCACTGAGTTTGTTGCAGTCACATGCAGGAGCATGAGTGACTCAGGTGGCTGCATCAGGAAAAAACCCAATGCAACATGAGTGAGTGAGTGATCAGTTTTTAGGACTGTACCACAGTACCAGGGAGTGGCCTCTCCCTGAAGCAAAGGTTTACTGCTAACTTCATGATGGAGGAGGGGCATCATGAGTCTTGTAACTTTAAGCCCTTATGCACATTGGTGTTTTGCCATGATGGGTGTCAGGTCCCCTGGAACTGGAGTTAGGGACAGTTGTGACAGCATATGGGTGCTAGGCATTGAACCCGTGTCCTCTGGAAGAGCAGTCAGTGCTCTTAGCCCCTGAGCCATCTCTCATGTGAGTTCCATGAGCCTTCCCACTTCCCTCCGTTAGATCTAGTCTGTAATGTTCCAAAATACAATAGTTTTTGACATGACATCCAAGAGGCACTTCTGATGGCGCACGCCTTCAATCTCAGCTCTCAGGAGGCACAGGCAAGTAGATCTCTGCAACTTGAAGGCCAACCTGGCCTACAAAGTGAGTTAGTTCTAGGCCAGCTACACGGTAAGATCCCGTCTTACTCGCCTCTCTTTTGTTTTGAAGACATCATTGCCAAAGCAATTTATAGAAGAAAGGATTTCGTAGGAGCTTAAAGTTTCAGGCTGTGAGACTCTGAGCATCGTGGTGAGGAGCATGGGGGCAGGAGGACATGGCACTGCAGCAGTAGCTAACGGTGAGAGAATGGGCATGAAGAGAGGGAGAGAGAAAGGGGAGAGGGTGGGGGAGACTAACTGGGAATGGCCAGAGTCTTTAGAAACCTAAAACCTTACTCTTAGATCCCCACTTCCTCCAATATAGCCACACCTCCTAATCCTTCCCAAAGGATTCCACCAAATAGGGACCAAGCTCTTAAACACATGAGCCTATGGGGGCTATTCACATCCAAAACCATTACAGATCCTGTTTCAAAAAGGGGGGAAAGGGGGGAGAAAATGCATTTCTGATCTTGGGTGGAGCATCTCAAGTTTTGGGTTTTCACAGAAACACACTAAAATATGTGTAATAAAGTTTGTTTTAGAAGAAGAGTGGGGTAGGGCGTGGTGCTTCACACCTAATATAATCCTAGTGTTCAGGAGACAGAGGCAGACAGATCTTTGTGAGTTTGATGCCAACAACCTGGTCTACAGAGAGCTCCAGGACAGACAGGGAAACCCAGAGAAGCCCTGCCTTGAAAAGCAAAGCAAAACAAAATAAACAAACAATAGTTCCCTCCCTGCAAAATAAAACAGCTTCTGGGGCAGGGTGACTTCGTGGTAGAGCTCTTGTCTACAGAGCAAAGCATGAAAACCCAGAGTTCAATCCCCAGCACTACAGACAAGAAAACAAATAAGCATTAGTTGTGCTCACAACACTACTTCACAAGTGCTTTCCCTTCTTAACACCCACCAGAGTTGATAACATGGATTTGGGGACCCCTCTTTGTTCCTACCTGCTGAATGCCCCATGAGGCACACCCCCATGCCTCTATCTTGAATTCATACCTGCATCCTCAGCTCCCAGTGCAGGCAGTATCCAGTAATGATGTATGGAAAAATGACTGAAATTAATTTAATCTTCAGGACGAACCAGCAAGCAGAGATGCTCTCGCAGCTTTGCAGACAAGGAAACCCAACCCCCAAGAGCTGAGGTTTGTTTGCACTACCAGTAAGCAGTGGGACCCATCGAGTTAAAACTCAGACGGGTCAGATGCCAGAGACCTTGTGCAGTGCTTCAGCAGAGGAAAACAGTGCTAGTGGTCCCTGAAGGAGTGTCTACCTTCTTAGAAATTAGGGCAGCGTGAATGTGATGTGGGAAAGGGCACAGAACGGGCCTGGTGTTGCAAAACTAGCTCCTTCGTGGGCCCGCCACTCAGTTCATCCTTTGTCACAGGAGCAGCTGGCAGACTGGCCCTCTGACAGGAGGACCGGAGGATGAGGAGAAGACAGCAGCAGCCAGCAAAGTGGCTTGGCTCCATCCTACCGGTCATTAGCAGGTAAGATAGTGCCTTCTATAGCACATGGGACTGTCAGCTCTCTTTCTCTCTCGCTTCCCCAACCTCCCTCAAATCCTCTGGAACATGCCCACCAGCAGGGCAAAGCAGTGGCTTTTTTTTTGCTTCATAGATAGGGAAAGTGAACTAGAGGGCTTAAATACTCACCAGAGGGCAAGACCCTCAGTTTGCCTATCTGGGCCATGGGAGGATTGGATTTGGTGGTGGCACCGGTTTCTGTAGCATTTGGAAGACCTCCCTAACTTAGACTTCTCCAGCCCTGCCATGCACTTGTGTGGAGATCTGAGGACAACTTTGTGGAATCATTTCTTCCCCTTCACCTTTATGTGGGTTTTGAGGATTAAACTCAGATTTTCAGGTTTGTTCAGAAAGCCATCTTTACCCACTGACTCATCCCACTAGCCCAAAACTTGAACTTCCAAGGTTCAGGTTCACAGCCATTGTACAACACTACCCAATCTCTATCTCTCATGGTCTCAAACGCCCATGCTCAGAGGTTCTCTGCCCTCCCTTTCTCCCTCCCTCCCTCCCTCCTCCCTCCCTCCCTCCCTCCCTCCCTTTTTCCTTTTACTTCCCCCCTTACAGGAAAAAAAAATGTGTTCTTTTCAAAATGTATTATGTCCCTAAGACCTCTTTCTTTCTTTCTTTCTTTCTTTCTTTCTTTCTTTCTTTCTTTCTTTTTTTCTGAGTCAGGGTTTCTCTATGCAGCCCTGGCTATCCTAGAATTAGCACTGTAGACCAGACTGGCCTTGAACTCACAGAGACCCACCTGCCTCTGGCCCCAGAGTGCTGGGACTAAAGGTGTGCGTCACCACTGCCCAGCCGAATATCAGACTCTTTTCCTTGCAGTGCTTTGCAAGGAAAACGTATATGAGAAAAGCCTGAAAGAACCTGTGTGCTTCCATGTGCAGGAAGATGGGGCTGGCCAGGCTGCACAACTGCCTTGATTTCCCTGCTGAGCCTGCTTTCCTACAGAGGCAGCTGGGAAGGGGTCAACAGGCCTTTGTGGGAGCAGTTGGTAGAGTGCTTGCCTAGAATTTGTGAGCTGTAGGTTGGCCCACCAGAACTACATAAAACTGGGTGTGATGGTACAGGCCTGTCATCCCAACACTCAAGAGGTAAAGGCAGAAGGATTAGACACTCAAGGTCATCTGTATAGCAAGTTTAAGGCCAGCCTGGGACCCATAAGACCCTGTTCTCAAAAAAAAAAAAAGTGTGGAATAATCTTCTACACTGTGAAGATGTGTCTTTGCTGAGGCATCTTCTGATTGGCTTAATAAAGAACTAAATAGGCAATAGCTAAGCAGGAGGTATAGGCGGGACTTCCAGACTCAGAGAGGACTCTGGGAAGAAGAGAGGCAGAGAAGTCAGCCAGACACAGAACAGAATGGGACAGAGGTAAAAGCCATGTGGAAGAACATAGATAAATGGGTTAATTTAAGTGGGACAAGTCTAAGCTATTGGCTGAACTTCGTAATTAATATGAAGTCTCCATGTCGTTATTTGGGAGCTGGCTGGTGGGATGGAAAAAGACTCGTTACAAAATCACTACCAAAAAAGGGGCCTTTCTCCTCACCCATCTTCTATCCCAATTTCTAAAGCCTGTTGGGAGAGGTTCTGTGAAGCAGGGTAACAGAGGCAATAACCATGTCTGTTTGGAGTTAGGGCTTATCCCTGGAGTGTATCTGACGGGTGTGATGAAGGCCTATTTGGCAAGCAAATGGTTGTAAAGACCTGAGAATTGGCAGGAAGCAACCTGCCCAGTGATGCCTGCCTGCTCTCTGGGGTGGGGGGTGGGAGTGTGTGTGGTGGGGAGCAGGTGTGGTGTCTCACAGGGAGAGAGTGGGGAGTGGCAGGGCAGAATGCAGCCCAGCAGGAAGAGGTTAACCCCAACCTAGCAGTCAATACCTCTGTCCTACCCTCCCCACTGCCCCAGTGCCAGCCTTGAGCAAGGAGACCCTTGCAGGTGACTCCAAAATGCTTCCATGCACTCAGACACACTTGGGGTTGCAGGAATGATGAATGCCAGGAACATTGTTTAGCCTGTTGTCCCTGGAGCCAAAACCCCTGGGAAGGGCCTTAAGTACCCAGGACTGGACAGGCTAACATGTTTCTTAAAGGCTGCTTTAAAAAGCTCTGCCTCCTGCTGACAAACACAGCTTCAGAGAGCTTAAATTCATGCTTACTTGCAACCTGAAGGACCTACTGGTGAGCAAGCACAGATGTGCTTTCTCTCTCAGACCTGTGAGCATGCACAAGCCACAGCACATCTCTTAAAGATTTTTTGTCTATGCACAAATGTTATGTGAGGTTTCGTTTTTTATTTGCTTGTTTGTATGGTAGGTGGGTGGGTGCTGCCATCCATGACGTGGAGAAGGCTTCTATTGCTCTCCATCATTATTTTTTGGGACAGAATCTCTCACTGAACCTGGAGCTCACCGATTCAGCTGGCCACAGCAATCCTGTCTTCACTCCCCCACTCCCCCCAGTGCTGGAATTTGACTGGCAGTTGTGGGTAATCTTGGTACTCTGGAGGTAGAAGTGAGTTAGATCAGAAGTTCAAGGTCAACCTCCTGAAGCTGATGAGTTCAAAGCCAGTCTGGACTGTGTGTGTGTGTGTGTGTGTGTGTGTGTGTGTGTGTGTGTGTGTAGTGGGGGGGGGGTAATTGGTAATTTGGTCCTGCTCTTAGAATCTTAGTACATAGGAGGCTGAGGCAGGAGGATTGCTATTTTATTTTTAATTTTATTGGTTTTTCGAGACAGGGTTTCTCTGTGTAGTTTGGAGTGAAGGGACCAGCCCCCCATTTCGGCAGCCATGACAGTAACACGTGCTCGCTATGACCTTGCCTTGGTCACTAAGAGGTTAGGTGCCTGCCTCGTGGCAAGGAACCAATCAGAAGTTAGCTGGTGGCGCTATGCTTTATGGCTCTGGGTGTGCTTTACCGACAAGTGCACAGCAATGAGGCACAGAGCATAGCAACCACCCTGGGAGGGCCTATGGGCCATAACAACCAATTGGCCAATCAACACAGGGAAAGCCCTCCAAGCCTGGAGGCACACCAATCCTGAGCCTGTGCATACCCCTAGACACTCCCCTTACGCTGCCCTACAAGCCGGTTAGAGGTGTCTTTGCTAGCCATCCGCCATAGCGAGTGGGTGAAAGGCCTGAGCTAACATGGGGTTAGCTCGTTAAAAAAACAATAAAGCCTCATGAAGTTTGCATTAAGCTCTCAAATCTGCCTGGTGATTGGGGTGACCTCGGTCGTGGCCTGGGATCCCGGATACATGAGTTTTTCCGGGGGTCTAACAGGAGCCTGTCCTGGAACTCACTCTGTATGCCAGGCTGGCCTCGAACTCACAGAGATCCGCCTGCCTCTGCCTCCCAAGTGCTGGGATTAAAGGCGTGTGCCACCACCACCCCTTGAGGATTGCTATTTTGAAACCAACCTCAAACAAAAGCAAAACACAAACCTTGGACTATACACTATTATTTTGCTACAAGCTTCCCGCCTTGGTACTTTGTGCTTGTTAGTAAGACAGCTACTTTGTTCCCATGACTGCAGCAAGGACTTCTAAGTTCCATATCCACTTCTGGGAGTTCTGTGGTCTTCTGCCTGCTGCAGGGTTCAAGCAGGATCCCTTCCTAAACTAGCTAAGGTAGAGCACAGTCTTCTAAGGACACGTTCTTCAGTGGGAAGGATTCTACACCAGACTCCCCCCAGGAGCACTCTGGGCCCCAGAACTTCACAATGATAAGTACTCCAACCCTTGATATTTTCCCCATTGTGAACAAGGAATGTAAACAGAGCCTAAAAAAAGTGTAAATAGTGCTTAAGCAAAATGTTATCCTCTGTGGAGGGATTGGCTTCCCGTTTCCTGTTTTCCCAGGTGAGATAAAGAGTGGAGAGGGGAATGGTTTATGGTCAACCAAGCGCAAACACTATTTAGGAAAGAAGGAAGGAAGGAAGGAAGGAAGGAAGGAAGGAAGGGAAAAGGAAGGCAGGCAGGCAAAAGGAAGGCAGGCAGGCAGGCTCTCTGGCAAGGCTTGCTGCTTAAGATGGTGGTGGGGTGAGTGGTTTAGAAGAAGAGGGGTAATGAGGGGTTATCTGGTTTCTCCTGTGCTGAGGATTATCGAGAAAAGTAGGAAGATGCAGTGGTGGCTGCTAGGGCACCTAAAGCTGAGGCCTCTAGTAAATCCAGTTCAGGGGTTCACTCTCAAGTGGATTCCTTTCGTTCCATCTCTGGAAGCTTCCCTGGCCTCCTGAAAGCACAATACACCTTCATCACACCTTTCTCCTAGAAGCCCCCAGTCTCTACCAGGTCCTCCTCAACCACCTCACCATCCCTGCTGTCTCTTCCATCCTGGCTGCCTCCGAGCTTTCTCCAGTAGTATAGTGTCCCACAGACAGCTAGAATTCTGCTTGCCCTAGAGGAGTTGTGGGATTTCTCTCCTCCTTCCTTCTCTATTTCCAACTCCTGCTACAGGAAACTCAGGGGTCTTACTGTTTGTGCAGAACTCAGGGAGCCATCCTTGCCTTTGTGACGACTTTACTCCCACATTCAAAGCTCCCGTGTCCTAAACCTCTCCCGTCCACCTACTTCTTCCCACTGTGGCTCCCAACTCCCCAGCACAGCTGTGTCCCGTCATGCTGCCAACTCCATAGCGCGCAATTACGTCATTCCAGTTTGAGCCCCTCAGAGTCTTTTCATCGTTTTGGGGATGAAATCCAAATACCTTAACAAGTCCCTTTGAATCTGGTTCCCTCTGGCCTTGGGTAGTCTTACAGCTCCTTGCCTTACCTCTACCCTGTGAGCTCCAGCTGGCCTCACAAAAATGGCCTTATTCGCAGGCTGTTCCCTAGGCTTGGAACAACTGTTCCTTTCTGTGCCTGCTGAAGACTGACTCCAAGTCACCCGTCAAGCCTGGGTCCAGTGAAGGGGGTCTCTCCTGTGAGAAAGCATCCCTGTGGGTGTCTCAAGTGCTATGCATTGAACTAGGGGCCTTTGTCCTCTGAATGTACAGGAACTCGGCCTCCAGCCAGAAACAGAAAGTGTTGGAGGAAACCAGAGAAATCCGAGCACTTGGGGAAAGCACAGATGGAGAAGAATCAGAAGTTCAAGTTCAGCCTGGGCTACCTGAGACACTGTCTTTAAAAATAAAGGGCTGGATACACAGATAGCTCAGTTGGTAGAATATTAGCATGTAGGTGCAGGAAAACTGGGGTTCCATGTAAACTTGATATGGTGGTCACATCTGTAATTCTAGCATTGGGGAGGTGGAGGTAGGAGAAGCAGGAGTTCAAAGTCATCCTTGACCACATCAGGAGTTTGAGGACAGCCCGGACTACAAGAGACCCTGATTCAAAAATCAACAATAATAAAATGTTTGGGTCTGCTTGACTTCTGTGCATACTATGGTGCAAGCGCGCGCGCACACACACACACACAGAATAAATGTAAAAAATACACACATTTTTAGGAGGCTAGAGAGATGGGAGAGATGGCTCAGCGGTTAAGCTCTTGCAGAGGCCCAAGATTTAGTTCCCCGAGCCCAAAAGGTGGCTTACAACTATCAGTCACCCCAGTTCCGGGGACTCTGTCCCTCCTTTCTGGCCTCCAAAGGCACCAGGCACACACTTGGTGCACATACACACATGCGCACAAAACATTCATATACATTAAAAACAAAGAAAAATCTAAAAACAATATTTACCTTTAAAAAAGAAAACCTGGACGGGGCGGTGGTGGCGCACACCTTTAATCCCAGCACCCGGGAGGCAGAGGCAGGAGGATCTCTGTGAGTTCGAGACCAGCCTGGTCTACAAGAGCTAGTTCCAGGACAGCCTCCAAAGCCACAGAGAAACCCTGTCTCGGAAACTACCCCCCTCCAAAAGAAGAAGAAGAAGAAAGAAGAAGAAGAAGAAGAAGAAGAAGAAGAAGAAGAAGAAGAAGAAGAAGAAGAAGAAGAAGAAGAAGATGATGATGATGATCAAAGAAAATAACGAAAATTTGATGAACATTTTAGTGACTGTTTCATTATTGGGGCAGCCCAGGACTTCGGCAACCAGCACCCATTGGTTAAGCGCCCTAGTGCTCTGCTGAGCTCTGCAAGAGAATCGAGAGTGACCAGAAAGTGAAAGTTACATGAAGGTGTAACTCTACGGAGGAAGGGAGGGGGAAGCATGAGTTCACCCAGGCCAGTCTAGCGCTGCCCTTGGGTGGCTCACGTTGCGCTGGGACAGGCGTAGGCGAATGGGCGGGGGTGAGAGGCTGGCGGAAAAGAAGAGAATGACTTCTGTAATTAGTCATCCCCCCAAACCCACCCCCACCCTCAGGGTGAGAGTTTTCTGCGGAGGTGGATTGAACAGATTTGCAGAAAGACAAACAGGGGCTAACCGCGGCTGGGACTTCAGGCCCGGTAGCGGTAGCAGAGCTTTCTAATTTTTTTTCTATCCTGCCCTACTGCCTTCAAGGTTCCACCAAATAGTGGAAAGTGGGAGGAGAAAACGACAAGGCTTGCTTTCCTGATGCCTCCCCCTGCCTGCTTCGTTGTCTCCTGAGACCATGACTAGGGTCAGGGTGCTGTGCTTACTATTTGGAAGGCTCAAGTCAGGGGTTTGGACTTAGCCTAGGAAGTTCTTGGGAAACGCAGAAAACTGAGACAAGATACTAGGTAAAAAGCTTGTGCCAGGCAGTTAGGTGTGCCTGGAGATTGGGGCATGAAGACCCAAATAAGCCGGGTGGTGGTGACACACGCCTTTAATCCCAGCACTCGGGAGGCAGAGGCTGGTGTGAGTTCGAGACCAGCCTGGTCTACAAGAGCTAGTTCCAGGACAGCCTCCAAATCCAGAGAAACCCTGTCTCGAAAAACCAAAAAAAAACCCCAAAAACCCCAAAAAACAAATACATAAGGCATTTTGGGCTAACTTGGGCTACAAGAGACTCTATCTATAAGTAACTAGTTGATAAAAACTGTTTCCCCTTAGATAGATTTTAAAAAGACAAAACAGGACCGTTTTTCCTCCTGCTAATGGAAGAAGGAAGTCCTGTACATCAGGTGTGAAGGGGAAGGAAATGATGGCCACCTGCTTCCCGTGGACCCAAACTTAGGACAAAGTGGCCCTCTGCATCAAAGGCACACATTGGCCTTCAATCTTTTTTCAAAACAGTAACTTTTTTAAAAAACTTTTTTTTGTTTTGGTTTCTCTGTGTTAGTCCTCCTGGCTGTCTTGGAACTCTCTTTGTAGGCCAGGCTGGCCTACAGAGATCCACCTGCCTCTGCCTCCCAAGTGCTGGAATTAAAGGCTTGCCCCACCACCGCCCAGCCTTATAGATGAGTCCTAATTTACAGGCGAATGAAACAACCTCAGGAGGCACTGACTCCACATAAGGCTACAGTGGGCCAGTTTCCCTGAAGAGTTCTACCTTTTTTTACTCTTGCTATACACCGAACACAGGACCCAGGACCCACAGTCCTCCAATTGCCTCAAGTCAGCAAACCTGCTCCCAATACACACACACACACACACACACACACACACACACACACACACACACACACACGGAATCTCTAAAGAGGTTTGTTTGTGGCTGTTCATATCTGATGGACTCACAGAGTTTAGGAACAGAATTCAACTATAATAACTCGATAAGCAATCAATAAACTGAGCATGGTGGTACATGCTTATAATCCCTGCATTTGGGAGGCAGAGACAGGCAGATCTCTGTGAATTTGAGGCCAGCCTGTTCTAAATAGCAAGTTCCACACAGAGCGACCCTGTCTCAAACAACCCTCCACCCAGGAAGAAAGAGGAATCTGTAACATTGTAACTGTAAGTCCTGGAGTAGGTGGTTCCAGTGTTGGTAAATGCTCATGCTCACGTGGCCCTCTGTGTTTATTTCCTTGTTGTCACTGCCAACTCTTGCAAATGTCTTTTTTTTTTTTTCTTTAGTGACGGTGTGACCAGAATCAATGACAAAGGGCCTTCTGGGTAGCAGGAGAAAGGAAGGGTGGGGCTGAGGTTTTAGCTGGCTGGGTGACTGGGTGAGTCATTCACTGAGTGGCTGGCCCCTTTCACCCATGTAAGGACAGGCTGTAGCCGCCCACTGGCTGCCCAGCTGTGTCTGGACAGAAATGGGCATGTCTGCTCTGTAGCAGCCCCACCCGTGCTGGGATAACCCTGAGTCAGGGAGGCCAGAGCTCTGTACTCACTTCTTTTCATTAGTCTCAGGCCTCAAATCGGAAGTGACCGCTGCTGCGCCCACCTTTGAATCCAAGCCCATGGGAGCAGGAATGGGTAAAAGGTCATGAAGCAAACTCTTTGGCGCTCCCTTTCATATCGTGCTCCTTCTCGGTCTCTTTCCTAAGGACCAAGACTCCTTTAGTTGGTTCTCTTTTCTGATATGGGTCTGTTATCGTTAGTTTCCCCAGGGAGAGTTAGGATTTTGGGGGTGGTGGGAAGATTGCTCCTGGTGTCTAAGTCAAGGGAAACACCTAAGAGTACAGGGTGGGCCAGGATTCAGGCACAAGGTATGAGTTTGCTAGGCAGTGGTGGTAAAACTCTTTAATCCCAGCCCTCAGGAGGCAGAGGCAGGTGGATCTCTGAGTTCGAGGCCAACCTGGTCTACAAAATGAGTTCCAGGACAGCCAGGGCTCGACAGAGAAACCCTCTCTTGAAGAACAAAACAAACAAAGAACCTGGGTCCATAGCCTCCCTCATTTTGGAGATATGGAAACCCTGGCTCAGAGATGGGTAGTGACTTGTCCAAGGTCACATCACTCCTCAGCAGAAGACCCATGAGCTGGGTCTCCTGGGTTTCAAGCTGTCACTAGCTTCCCTTGCCTGAATCTCTGGTTTGCCTCTAACTGGTTCCACCCCTGAAGAAGTCATTATCAGTAGCCTAGATGGGGGTGGTGCCCAGGTTACCCGGCTCTTTGCCTTTGACCTACTCATTTTCTTGGCTGCCAGAGACAGTGCTAAATCAGGTCACCTCTCTTCCTCATAGCTGTCCTTCCCTGCTCTAAATGCAGGTCGCCTCTTCCTCCTACTTTGGTTCCCAGCAGCTATAGAAAGGCACTCTGCTATTGTGCTTTTCCTTATCGCCTGGCTGCCAGCCTGACACATTCACAGTTTGGGGTACCCAGGACTTTAAGTAATTGCAGGCATCCTCTACTATGTAGGTTACACCAGACTCACGGGGAGATGCCATTACTGCAAGGCCTGTGAAGGTAGCAACACACACACAGATTGATTTGTCAAGCAGAGGCTGACATAGGTTCACAAACACTAACACCACACATGCACACTAATGGACACACATAGACGGGGCTGTACATAAAGCACACAAAAGACAGGCACAGAAGTACACACATGTCTGAGACTAACACCAGACCACAGCCAGACCCAGACACCCTGGAACACCACACACACCACACACACACACACACACACACACACACACACACACACACACACACACACAAGCACACACATATCCTGGAGGGAAAGGAAGGAAGAGTCGCGCTGCCTCATTTCCTGGCCTGTCCTCCAAAGCAGAGGGAAAAGCCTTCCCCAGAAGTGCTGAGTCAGCAGCGGGTGACAAATGAGCCTTGGGCGGTGGAGCGCGGACGCGAGCACTTAACATGCCGAGCGCGTGCATGCCAGCGCCGGCCCGGACCAGCTCGAGGGGGCAGGGAGGCGCAGTGGTCCCTTGCTCACCCCAGGGAGGCCCAAGGAAGGACTGGCTTTGACTTTGCAAACCTGGACTTTGCAGCCCAAGGTCATTCAGCAGGCGATGCCAGACAGCTTCCTGTTGGGAGATGGGATGGGCTCTGGTTAGATACAGCTGTGCTGTAGCCTGGGCTGAAGAGAAAAGCTAGAACAGGTGAGGGAGGAGAGTAGGGAGTGTTCCTCTCCAAGGTGGGGCAATTGTCAAGAGTAGACTCTAGCCGGGCCGGGCTACTCTTTAATCCCAGCACTGGAGAGGCAGAGGCAGGAGGATCTCTGTGAGTTCGAGACCAGCCTGGTCTACAGAGCTAGTTCCAGGACAGCCTCCAAAGCCACAGAGAAACCCAGTCTCGAAGAAAAAAAAAAAAAAGTAGACCCTAATTAGGTACTTGGGGCAGGAGTGACCTGGAGGGCTTCCATCCAAGTATGGGTGGGGCTTGGGAGGCCTTGGGACCCTTCCTAGAGCCGCCACCCTGGAAACTAGGACTAAGGCACGTGGCAGCATGCCTGGTCTGACGCCTCGTCCTTTTTGCCCCCTCATTTATTCTTCCTGGAGCAGCCAGCAAGGCCTTTTCAGAGCATCAATCATGTCATTTCCTCTACCCCTGCACTTGGAATAAATTCAGCAGCTCATAGTGGGCACTGCATCAAGACCTGAAAGGAAGGCTCAGAGAGAGGCAGGACTAGGACATTGCATATGAGCCATAACTGTCCCAGCACGAAGCCTTACTTCTGCCTGGGCCCCCAGCGCTTTTGCTTTGGCTCCCTGGTCTTTCTGTCCTGTCTAGGATCAGTGGTACTTCCCAAACAACACTTCCTCTGGCCATTTAAAGAAGTCCTGCTGGTAAGCCATAGTCCATGAAATGGCTGACACCCGAGCTCCCCCCCCACCCCCACATACCCACACTCTCTTTGTTCAGGGTTTTTGCTGTTGTTTGATTGTTTTTAGGTAGAGTCTCAGGCTGTAACTGAGACTGGCCATGAACTTCTCATCTTCCTGTCTCTTTTGGACTAAGATTTCAGGAATGAACTACCCCACCTGGCACATTGTTCAATTTCCTTGATATCACTCACCATTGTCTGAATTAATCTGAAAGACACACAAACATGTTTTTTTAAAGATGGTTTATGTAAGTCAGGCAGTGGCGGCATATGCCTTTAATCCCAGCACTCGGGAGGCAGAGGCAGGCAGATCTCTGTGAGTTCGAGGCCAGCCTGGTCTCCAGCGTGAGTGCCAGGATAGGCTCCAAAGCTACACAGAGAAACCCTGTCTTGAAAAACCAAAAAAAAAAAAAAGAACCCCATCTTAAAAAAAACAAACAAAACAAACAAACAAACAAAACCTCAGGCTCCTCTTGTCTGTATACCTCTATCCCAGGCCACTCTCTGAATTTTTACTTTTATTTATTTCTCTTTTGTAAATCTCTCTATCTCCCTCAATAAAAAGTCTTCTTGATAGAGAAGACTTTTGTTGTTTTGTTTGGCTGCGCTGTGTCTACATCACTTGAGTAGTGTCTGGAACAAAGTGTGTACCAGCCACTTTTAATATATTTATACAGGAGATAACCAGCCTGTAAGGGAACATAAGCCTTGAGACCACAGATACAAGGAGATGCCCTTTGTAAGTGTGTAGGGTTGGTTGTAGCATGGGCGTGGCTCTAGGGTACCAACTGCACCAGGAAAACAGCTCCAGACCTGATGAGAATATGCTGAGCTGCTGTTTGTAAAGAACACAAAGCTACTAGGTTAACTAGGGAAGCTGAGATAGGACAATTGCCATATATTTGGGGCTAGCCTGGGCTACAGAGTAAACCTTTTGTCTCAACAAAGAAAGGGGAAAAAAGAGAACACAACCCTCTGGGCCTTTGCAGGGAATACAGCAAAGGTCTTTGTAACTGCTAAGACAATGGGTGTACTTCTGCATCTGCTATGCTTCCCCTCCAAGTATGCCAGGCATGCCTCAGTTTCCCTCTTGATGCATGGGGATTGAGAGGGCTCTGTTATTCAGAGGTGGAGCTCCTGGGAATCTGGAGAGACAGAAAACATGAAGTATTTTCATCTTGGCTCTCTGGCTTCCTTGGACTGGGAGTCCGGGGACTTTTGTTTCTTTTTTCTTTTTCTTTCTTTCTTTCTTTCTTTCTTTCTTTTTTTTTTTTTTTTTTTTTTTTTTTGGTTTGAGACAGGGTTTTCCGTGTAGCTTTGGAGCCTATCCTGGCACTCACTCTGGAGACCAGGCTGGCCTGGAACTCACAGAGATCCTCCTGCCTCTGCCTCCCGAGTGTTGGGATTAAAGGTGTGCGCCACCAACACTCGGCTTAAATTTTTTTTTTTTTTTTGGTGGCTTTTGTTTCTTAAATTCCTGTCTTCTTCTGTGAGGCTCCAGTAAGATAATTACCAGGATGGTGCTTTGGAACTTTTGGTGGCTGGAGGGATAGGAAGGTGCCATCCTTGGTGTCTGTGCTGAAATTCACTCTTGTGGACATGGAGCTCGGAGGCTGTGCACTGCCCTTGCTCCCAAAATCCAGGAGTACAAGGAAACAGTTTTTTCTGATGCTCACTTCACTTCCTGTCTGTGAACTGAGGTAGCAGATCCTGCTTCAGTGAGGCGCAGTGAAGGAGGCCTGGGAAGGAAGCAGCCTGGGGAGGGGGGAGGGGGCACACCCTGCTAGAGAGGATGTAACCCACCCCTAGCCCTGGCCGACCAGCTACATTCCCAGCTTCCTAGGTTTGCTCTGTGGCCAGAGTTCCTTCTTCCACAGCCCGTGGGCAGAGCAAGCCGACTGGATAATGAAAGGGTGGCCTAAGGCCACTGTTCACAAGCTTTATCCTGACTCAATCTCTCCATGTGGGTGACAGCAAGGGCAGAGTGCCTGGCAGCTAGGGATATCCCCACATGGGTCACAATGCTGTCTCCATCAGTTCATCCCTCTGAGGGCTACAGCAGGATTTTCCAGTGTCACTATAGGCTCATAGGTGGCAGTGGAGAGTGGCCCCAGCCAACTTCTAGTTCCACTCACACCAGGCCAGCCTCCAGATGTTGAGCCAAGCTGGTAAGACTGGGGTGGTGGTGGAGACTCAGAGTTATAAGGCTGAAAATAATGGCCAGACTTCACTTGGCCTTTAATGTTGATGTTTAGTTTTTACACATTTATACGAGGGTCACTCATATAGCCTAAGCTGCCTCAGCCTCCTGAGTCCTAAAATTTAGGTGTGAACCACCATAATTAGCATCATTCATCTTTTAGTGAACAATTTCTTACAATTATTATTGCTTTTTTTTTTTTTTTTTTGGTTTTTTGAGACAGGGTTTCTCTGTGGCTTTGGCTGCTATCCTGCAACTAGCTCTTGTAGACCAGGTTGGTCTGGAACTCACAGAGATCTGCCTGCCTCTGCCTCCTAGTGCTTATTGCTGGTTTTGGGGTTTTGTTTTTGTTTTGAGACAGAGCTTCTGTGTGTAGCCCTGGCTGTTCTGGAACTCACTCTGTAGACCAGGCTGGCCTCAGAGATCCACCTGACTCTGCCTCCCAAGTGCTGGAATTAAAGGTGTATGCCTTTAATTTTTTTGTACCACTGTGAAGCAGGCTCTAGTGCAGAAATAGTTCCAACAAAGATTTTAAAACTGGGGCTAGAGGGCCTAGAGAGACAATGGATCAATAGTAAAGAGTGTACACTGCTCTTGTTGAGGTCCCAAGTTGGAGTCTAGCACCTACATCAGGCAGCTCACAACTGCTTGTAACTCTAGCGTCAAGGTACCCTAAGCCACAAGCCCCTGTGGGATATAGTCATACATATATACCCCCACACAGATGAGCACACACACATATGTAATTAAAAATAATAATTTTTTTGAGACAGGGTTTTTGTGTAGCTTTAAGAGCTTGTCCTGGAACTCATTTTGTAGACCAAGCTGCAAGCTGGCCTCAAACTCACAGAGATCCTCCTGCCTCTGCCTTTCAAGTGCTAGGATTAAAGACATGGGCCACCACCGCCTGGCAAAAATAATAAACCTTTAAAAAATTGGGGCTCAGCAGTTAAGAGCATGTCCTGCTCTTGCAGACAACCTGTGTTCAGTTTTCAGCACTCACAGGACAGCTCACGATTGCCTGTAACCACACTTCTGGGGAATCCAATATCTTCTGGTCTCCAAGGGCTCCTGCAGGCATGTGGTACAGATGAACTCAAGCAGGCAAATACATGTACACATAAAATAAATAGGTAAGTAAACGATTTTAAAATCCCTGTCCTTTTGGAACGTCCATTATAGAAAATAAAAGACAGTCAAAACCCAAAATATGTGAGATAGTATATCAGATAGTGATAAGCCCTACAGAGGAAATAAACCAGGGAAGGAAGGTAGAGGTGCTCACAGCAAGAATGGCTGAGAGTGTTGACAGGGAAAATCTCTCACAGAATCATTGATCAGGGTTGACCAGATGGCTCAGTGGGTCAAAGAGCTTTCTGTGAACCTGCCAACCTGAGTTGGATTCCATGGGATCCACATGTTGTCCTTTGACCTCCATACATAGATACTGATGTACACACATGCAAACGAATAAACTAATAAGTTTGACTGTAAAAAATAAAATAAAAAAAGGAATCATTGGTCTGCCCAAGGATGATGAGGCTGGATTGCAGACACACACACACACACACACACACACACACAGAGAGAGAGAGAGAGAGAGAGAGAGAGAGAGAGAGAGAGAGAGAGAGAGAGAGAGAGGAAAAGGAAATAGGAGGGCGGATGGCGAGCCTCGCGATGGTGGCCATCTGTTTTCCAAGCTGAAAATCAGGACATTCTCTGAAAGGATTTTCCTGTTGCTAGAATTGAGAGCTGCTGTCTGGGAGAGGCGGTTTGGATGTTTGCCTGAAGGGTGGTATTTTTGAGACATTCCAGTGGCTTGTGGGGCCCATGAGACAGTCCAAGGGTAGGGCATTGCCATGGGAACCTCAGCCTGGCCACTGGGCCAGGATCCTGATGCAGGACCACATGGCCAAGACATTTCATTGGTTGTGAATCTGAGACACAACGGTCACAAAGATAAGCCTGAGCCACTGAACAACCTACACTGGAGGTACATGGAAGGGTACATGTGGGTGTGGCCCACATCAGCCCATGTTCTGGGCCAATCAAGAAGAGGAGTATGGTGGACTCCAGGAAGTGCTCCCAGACAGGTCTGCAGACAATGTGAGGAGATAGTCAGATTTTCTCATAAACTGAATATAACTTGAGATTCCCCTCTGTAGCGTTCTGCTCCTCTGCCTTCCTGAGTCACGCAGAGACCATCTGATTGCCTGTTTATCTATGTGGTGGGTGTAGATAGTGACTCCCCTCTCTGCTTATGCCTGGAGCTGAGGCAGAAACTGGCTTGTGCATGGCAACTCCTTAAAGAGTAAGGCTATTGGCTGTTTCTGTCTACCCAGTAGGAGACTGAGGGCATGCCAGGATGGAGGACTGGGCAGAATGGAAAGAATCGGAGGGCTTGGGAAACACATGACCCAGTCACCCAGGGCAGTTGCAGGTTCCCAGCCAAACCCTGCTTGTGGGTTGGGGCTTTGTCAGCAACAAAGCAATACCCTTCCCAAAAGACTAGGCACCATGAACCATACAAGCTCTCCCTCTCCTCCAGTCGCCCACACTGTGCATCCAAATGTCGTGGTCCTTCAAGCATCCCATACTGCTCTCTGTTTGTGTGAGTTGTTAGGTGCCTTCAGGGCGTCAAGGCTCCTGCTTGATGACTTCCTGGTGAATTTAGCATTGCCCTGAAGTTCATTTTAAAAACATTGCTTTTAAAGACGGGAAAGAAGGCCGGGAATCGTGGTAGAGTACTTACCTAGCATGCTGGAAGCCCTTGGGTTCTGTCCCCTGCATGGCATAAATACGGTGTGGTGACATGTCTGTAGTGACAACATTCATCCTAAACTACATATCAAATTCGAGGCCAGCCTGAGAAACATGAAGCCCTGTCAAAAAAAAAAAAAAAAATTAAAAATTCTTTAAAAGGGAAAGAGCCAGAAGGACCAAAGACATCTATCTGTCTCCCCCAACTCTCTGACTTCCATGGCCTGAGTTTTCTCCCTCAGGCCTTGGCCATGGCAGAGCCAAGGAGAGCTGGAATCGAGCCCAGCTTTTACCGATAATTCACCATGTGACCTTAAGCTTCCTCTGTAGGCCTCCTTGCCTTCATTTGTCAATTGAGGGGTTCAGACTAGACTGTTTCTCAGGTCTGATCTTGACCTCTAAATGATTGTGTTGCTTGATCTTTTTTGCTGGTTCATTCATACACAGCATTTCCACTTCCTGACATAGTATTTTTTTTTTTTTTAAGATGTGTTTGTTTACTGTCTGTCTCGCTCCACTTTGGTTCCTTGCTCCCTGAGGGCAGGAGATTTTGCTTGTTTCAGTCACGGTGAGATTCTTGCCATCTGCATTAAAAAAAAAAAAAAAAAAGACTCGAGTTTGTGTCTGTGTTCTGGAAGGAAGTAGAGATTGCACACTTAAGAGTCTAGAGGGATGTCAATGGAAACATCCTTTCTAGTTGTAGAAAAGATAAGAGCTCAGCTCTCCCTGAGAAGTTTCTGGGGCTCCACCCCTGAGGGTAAGAACGCTTGCTTGGCTAGAAAGCAGCCACACCCACCTGGCCCAGCAGCCACACCCACCTGGCCCAGCTGGAAAGCCGGTGAGGACTCAGTATACCCATTCAGACCTTTTCTTTCTGTTGGAAGGTCAAAAAGGTAAGATTGTGGCCGGCAAGCTGCCCTACATGACTGGAGAGGGTGTTGGGAAATCCCTTCTCTCTCCCTGGAGCGGCTCTAACTCTGTCCAAATCCAATTGGAGGCAGCAATTCTGGTTTGTAAAATTACTGTGAAGATAAAAATAGAATAAGATTGAAGGGAGGCTGTGTGGGGGGGTGAGGAATAGGGGGCCTAGTACACGAGAACTGACTATGTGGTACTACCAACCCTCGGTGGGATGACCTTGAAGTTTCGGATCTGAATTCCTACTCCATCATTCCTTTGCTGGGCAATCTGGGGTCTGCTTCTTGATATCTCTGGTCCTCTGTTTCATCCTCTATAAAAATGGGGGTGGGGATCGAGGGGATGTACAAGTTCTGTGAGGATTTAAAGAGCATCTGTGCACCAGGCTTAGCACAGAGCCTGGACACACCGGGAATGCTCTGTTATTATAATTAGAGACCTGAGGCCACCCCCTTCCCTATTCTCACTCCTCAGGGATCTCCACCCCCTCTCCAGTTCCATTTAATTCTGAGTGTTTTAGGTCATTCTATGGCTGGCCGTCTGCCAAGCCTCTGACAAAGACAGGAGTTCCTGCTCATTCATCCTAATGCAAGTTCCTGCGTTTATGATAATAGGGGAAATGCATGAAAGGGCTCACTGCCTGTGGAGGGGAAATCGGCTTAGAATTGAAAACCGAGCCCTTCCTAGGCTCAGAGCTCCCCTCCCAGCGCTTTGGCTGGGCCGACAGAAGGGAGGGTGGCTGGGAGGAGCCGCGAGGGGAAGAGGGAGGTGAGGCAGAACTCACTGAAGGGGACGGAAGGACTGGGAGGGGGCCCGGGGGAGAGGCCCTGGTTCGCCCGGTGAATGGGTTTCAGGGTGGCTGAGGAAGCCTGCCAAAAAGGCGGAGTGAAAAGGCCAGACCCTGTGAGGCGCTGCACTAGCGGTTTCCATGGCGACCCCAGCTACCTCTGGGCCCCGGTGCTGGCTGGCTCCATGGTGGGGCCTCGTCTGCCACCACATGGTTACTCAGCTTGAAAAGGAGGCAAAGAAAATCTGAAGGGTTGTCTAGGCCCAGTCAGTGCCACTGTGTTGGGGCCACACGGACGGACAGGCAGGCACCGGGATAGGGGTGGGGTTGGAACCCTGAAGCCGATGGATGCAAGCTGCAGGTCTGGTCTAGAGGGGAGCTAGGGCTACTAGGCCAGGGGTCTGGCAGGCCAGGCCAGGGAAATACTAGGAGCGCGCGCGCGCGCGCGTAAGTCAGAGACTTCAGATCCCTTGGAGCTGGATTATGGCTGTTGTGAACTACCTGATAAGGATGCTAAGAACCAAGCTTGGGTCCTCAGGAAGACCAGTTATGTATCTCAGTGGCTTCAGCAGGAAAATATTTAACATAGAGAAAACATTGGTGAGGCTGGGGAGGTGCCGCAGTGGGTAAACGCACCTACCCCAGGGCTGAAGATCTGAGTTGCATCCTGGGGACCCACCTGGTTGGTGGAAGGAGAGAACTGACTCCTGAAGGTTGCTGTGTCTTTGGTGCTCGCGCGCGCGTGCGTGCGCGAACACACACACACACACACACACACACACACACACACACACACACAATAAGTAAGTAAATAAATGTAATGGGGGAGGGGCAGGCTGGAGAGATAGATGGCTCATCAGTTAAGAAGAGCATTGGCAGTTCTTCCAGAAGACTTGGGTTCTATTCCAAGCACCCACAAACTCCAGTCCCAGGGGATATGACGCCCTCTTTTGGCCTCTGCAGGCAGCAGGTGCATACATGACACAGACATACATGCCAGAAACAGACATACATGCTAGCAAAACATCTATCTATACACATAAAACTAAAGATAAAGGTTAAAACATTAAGAATAACATGAAAAATTAAAAAGAGAAACTGTCAGTATTCATCTCATCTGTCACCAAAGGAGTCCGTGCTTCTCCTTTATGCATCGAGCCCGTCCCAGGCTGCCTCACAGGGCAGGTACTTTCTAATCCTGGGGGCCGTATGGGGATATGGCTACGTGGTTCTTTTTTTTTTTTTTTTGAGACAGGGTTTCTCTGTAGCTTTGGAGGCTGTCCTGGAACTAGCTGTTGTAGATCAGGCTGGTCTCAAACTCACAGAGATCTGCCTGCTTCTGCCTCCCGAGTGCTGGGATTAAAGGTGTGTGCCACCAACGCCTGACTAAAGTTGGAGGATGTGGGCATCGATCCCACTACCTTTCGAAAGCTAAGGAGTGCTCTACCATTTGAGCTCCTGGTTCATTTTTTTAATGAGGAGCTTTATTAGACTTTAGACTCCTGGATCATTCCCATCTTCCTCTCCATAGAGTGCCTGCTACTTAGTGATAAAATGGGGGTGGACGGGGGGGGGGGGTTCCATTAGTTTCCAGGCCTGCCCTGTGTTCATGAGGCCCAGATGACCTTGGCTTCTTCACCTAGTAAACCACTTACTCAAATTGTCTTCCAAAGAGCAACGCTTTGCACACATCTGTTCACCCAGCTTCTGGGAGGCTGAGGAACGAAGTTGCCTGGACTACATAGGGCATCCAAGACTAGTCTGGGAAGTTTATGAAGATGTTCTTGGAAAATGAGAAGCGGGGGAGGGAGGAAGGGAGGGAGAATGCACTGGAGATATGTAGCTCAGTGGTAGAACACTCAGAAAAGGCCAGGGGTCAGTACCCAGTACTGAATCGGGAGGGGGCACGCTTAGTTCGTAGCACCCGCAATGACACATGTGTGCTGCTCACTTACTTATGGTTGAGTCCTGGAGGTGGAAGTGAAGGCCGTGGAAGCAGGAACTTCCTCAGTATAGTTCATTACCAGTTTCAGTTCTAGGGATATGAGGGGACCAGTTAACCTTCTGAACTGGCCAGTTTTTCTTAAATGCATATCCCCTCTGATGGGGCTCAGGAAGCCCTAGGGCATTTTAATATCTACTTCTCTGTGTTCATCGGGTTATAATTGAAAGCCCCCTGGGGCCTGGGCAAGGGTGCTCTTTATCACGCAGCGGTTCCTTCCTGATACCCAGAGGTGCCAGACCCCATTAGGATGCTGCAGATCCAGCCAGAAGTGAGACAACAGGGTTCCTGCACCCCTATGGGTGTTTGATAGTCAGGTGGCCAGACCACTGCATAAATGAATGAATGAGTTCATGGAATGAGTGAGTGGCTGGAATGTAAAAAAGACCTGGCAGGTTGGGCGTGGTGGCTCACGCCTGTCATTAACCCCCTCGGGAGATGGAGATAAGTGGGCCAGGGCTTCAGGGCCATCCTTGTCTTCATAACAAGTTTGAAACCAGTCTGGGTGAGATGAAACCCCATCTTTAATAAGTATATATATATATATATATGTGTGTGTGTGTATATACATACATACATATATGTGTGTGTGTGTATATATATGTGTGTGTGTGTTGTGTGTGTATACATACATATATATGTATTATATATATTATATATATATATACTATATATATATATATTACAAAAAGAATCCAGGGTAGTTAAGGGAGAAGATCTTTTTAGAAGGTGGCAATTGGGCTAGAGAGATGACTCAGCCAAACCAAAACAAGATAAGGTAGCATTCTAGGGGGATTTGAAGTTTGACATGCAAATAACTACTAGAAGTTTTCCAGGAAGTGGGAGCCACCAGTTCAGAGAACACTGCGTGCTCTTGGAAGCCAGCTGGTCGGGGGTGGGGCAAAGACAGATGTGAAAGGGCTTTCTGGTCCATGGGATGGAGTTTGGTTTCTGAGGTAAATGCATTGTATAACCACTGTGAAGTTTGCCCAGGGGACCGGCAAGATGTGGCAATGCTCTGGCTTCTAATGGAGAAAGGGTAGGGGTGAGGGTGGCTGCAAGCAGATCTCTGGAGGTAGAGAGCAGATGGGAGGAGGTGAGAGCTGGAGCGTGTAGATGTTGAGGGAGTTGGAGAAGTAGAGACCAGGACAGGGTGGAACTGAGGGACAGGTTGTGGGCTGGGGTATGGAGGTAAGAGGTCCCTACTGAAGGGGCCCAGCACACGATAGAGGAAACAGTGTCCACGCTGTCAAAGCAAGCCTCCAGCTCACCACAGAGCCTGCAAGGACGCGCAGGGAGAGCCCTGTGTGGATGGTGCTGGGCACAGGTGTCTGAGACAGTGTTACAGGAGTTAACATGTCAACCAGTTAGGCATGTTTTCTGTTTCTTTGGTGCTTTTGCTCTTGTTTTTGTGGTGCATTATCTCCTGTGGCCAATGCTGGTCTTAAGAAAGCACAGGCTGGCTTTGAACTCCCATTCCTCCTGTCTCTACCTCCCGAGTGCTGGGGTTTTTTTTTTTTTTTTTCTTCTTTTCTTTTTCTTTTCTTTTCTTTTGGTTTTTTTGAGACAGGGTTTCTCTGTGGCTTTGGAAGCTGTCCTGGAACTAGCTCTTGTAGACCAGGTTGGTCTCAAACTCACGGAGATCCGCCTGCATCTGCCTCTGAGTGCTGGGTCTAAAGGCGTGTGCCACCTCTGCTCGGCTAGCATGGTTTTTGAAGGTGCTCCCTGGGAAGTAGTTCTGGGCTTTATGTCCCTGCTTCTGCTAGGACAGCCTCTGGTGACTTTGGCTCTTTCCTTACAGCTTGAATCCTCAGTTTCCACAGCTGGAACATCTGCATTTAGTAAGAATGAAGGGAAGCCAGGCCGTAGTGGCACACACCTTTAATCTCAGTACTTGGGAAGCAGAGGCTGGGATGGCTTTCTGTGGAGTGGGAAGGGGATGCTAGCATGATCTCAGCAGAAGCAGTCTAGGCTTCCCAGATTGAGAGCCCAGCTGAGAGCTGGGGGAGAGGAGGAGAGAAGGAGACTGGCTGGGGCCCTAGGGGGACTAGGAAGGCTGAGGCTGCCAGTCTGCCAGCTGACCCTGTTATTTTTAGCTCTGGAATGTGCCTCCGGAGCCCCCTTCCCTTCTGTTTATCTTGCTTTTAAATCCTGATTCCCTCTGGCAAGTTGGTATGGGGGAGAGGGTCAGGACCTGAGGGTGGTGTCACATGAGGAAAGATGGAGAGACAAGAGACCAGTTGGGGTGGGTCCTCTGTTCCTTCCCCATCAGCAACCAGAGCTGAGCTGCCTTTTCCTTCTTTCTCATCTCTCTTTTCTCTCTGTTACCTTCCTTTCCCTTTTTGGAGACAGACTTTCGGGGTCCTCCTGCCTCAGCCCCTAGAATAGTAGAGATGTGGGCGGGGGCTATACTATACATAACACCTGGCTCTTGTCGGTGCCTTTAGTTGATGGAGTAGAGTGGAGACAGCCCTGCTCTGGGAATGCTTGGCTCTCATTCAGTTGTGCTGTGCTCAGCCAGGCTCCCCCTACCTCTTCCAGCACCTCCCTGGTCAGGACACACAGGCTCCTAGAAGAACAGCAGAAACCACTATAGACTGGACACAGTCGGCTTGGAATCTGCCCTCTCTGTGAAGATGAGACCAATACACGAGATGTTGACTAGGAAGCTCTCTTGACCCTGGAACACTGCTCAATGAGTATCAGGCAGTCCAGCCACTAGGGTCAGTCCCATGGCAATGGTGTCCATGGGTATTGAGTGCCCTGAGTTTCCAGGGGTTTTCATTGGTCACTTGAAAGAAACCACACCTTTGTCAGAGGGCTGACTCAGTCGATGTCAGACCTGGGAAGTCTCTCCTCTGGGACAACAGACTATTATTCACTGCTTTTCTTCCTATCCCCTTCCAGAAAGTCATGAATGCTAGAAGTGAGGGATTTCTTTGGGGACAGTTACCTCCTGTCCCCAGTCATAGACAGTAGATCTCAAGGGCACAGATGCCAAGCTTGTAGAGGGTGGTGCTCCTCCGATGCTCTCCAAGGACTTTCTC